>NC_053119.1:37649176-37761676 GCF_010015445.1 Perca fluviatilis
ATCACTTTACTGGCTGTCTCAATTGTTTTCGGGAGTAACCAACTCGGGTACTCTAGCTAGCTGTATGATTCAATGTGAGTACACAAATGTTGATGAATTAGCCTGAAGCTAATGCTTACGTGTTAAGGAGGAAATCAGCCAACTCGGCGTCCTTTTGGGCTCTAAGCTGTCTCCATCTTTCAAATACATCTCCAATATTTATTTATTGTTACGTCTCTGGTCACGCAACTGTTAAAAACATGCCGTTTTTTTTAGGTCGGGTAGAATTTATCTCCGTTGATCCTGTTTTTGCTGCTTTCACGGCTGTACTAACGTTGCAGCTGTAGCGCGCTGGGTTTACGCATTTCCAGGTATATCTGGCAACCCGGCCTGGCTGTCTAACTGGGCCGTTGATCCCAACACACAGGCCAAAACATAAACAAAATTCCGTCACAGAACGTAAATTTCAAAAGGAGAAAATACTGGCCGTAGCATTGTTGTCAGAAAAGATAGTGATAACTTAGAATGTTTCCTTAATATCTGATGACGCGTTGAGGTCATTTTTTTGATTTATTACAGTAAATATATTACATATTGGACCTTTAGGTAGGATTTACTGTAAGGACATGGTAGAAGCCCAAAGCGCCCCATCCAATCCAGTCATATGAGAAAACACTTCTTTTTTTTTTTTAAATGGAGACTTGGAAAGAAAAAGAGGAGAGAGAATGAGCTAAATGGCTGGGGGTGAGGAGGCTTTCTGTCGAATGCTCAGCCATCTCCAAACATGTCAGAAATAGGCAGCAGACTTGGAGGAGATGGCTGCCAGAGAGGCAATCAATAAACTCTCACATTTCATACTGCAGTGTGTGTGGTGCGCGTGTACATGTGCCTGCTCGTTGTAAGCAATTCTGCCAGACTCATGAGACAAACTGTCACATTACCAGGGAACATACCCTACGCTTATTTATTTTTATTTTTTTTAAGACTTATTTAAAAGACTACGTCACCAGGGAAAACACGGCAACGCTCCAAATTGACACATGTTCTGTGACGCTTTGAAGCCCGATAGGTCCTTCGTGAAAGATGTTGTGGTATGTTGTGTGAATTAAAACAGATTCTCCCCTCAGTAAACAAGTGGGGAGTTCAGTCCAGGCTAATTTGTTGAACACGCGGCCATATTTTCTGTTTCAAAGCTGGACTCAGAACCATAAACTGAACTCATTACGATGTAAAAAAAGAAGAAAAAAAAAAAAAGTTAAGTATTCTACAAGTACGCGTCCGGAGTCAATTAATCTTCACTGTAGCCACTCCAGAAAGAGTCCCTTGATGGCATGATAAATCAAAAAGCTTGGGTGCACTTCTCCGCGATCTTAAGTTTGCAGAGTTGCTTGTGTTCAGCCATATTGATTGAACTGTCCAGGATGTTGAGGGAAGGTACACGCTGACACAGTTTCCAGGATGGACTTTCACATTAAAGCCAATTACTCGGTTGCCACTGCTTGAAGGTGGACTAAGAGGGAACAATTATAACTTCTCTCTTCTGTCCTTCCTGAATCTTTAATGGTGCGACGCCTGTCACCTGTCCTGTGAAATTGATTGCAATTGATCTGGTTCAGTGATGACCTTTGCTTTACAGTATCTCCTTTCTTTTCTCCTTTCTTTCCCACACATTCCTCCCCCTCCTCTTCAACTGTCTTCTCCTCCGCTTTCATCTCCTCTCCCTCCAGGCCTGTAGATTCTGCCGAAACCTCCCGTAGTCCTTTTTTTGCAACACTGAAAGGCAACGACTTATCTCCCCCACGCAACCCAGGCTTAGGAGAGAAGAAGTAGAAGAAGAAGACGTAAAAAGAAGATGAAGAAGAAGCGAGAAGAAGTCTTCTCACCACGTCAAATCAAACAAGAAAATACACTGAATCCCCACTGGCACAAATGCTGTATAACACCACTCTGTTTTCCTTTTTTTTTTTTTTAAATCTCTCTCTTATCCTCTCACCACTCTCGTCTCCTTCTCTTCATCTCTGCTTTCCTTTGTGGCATGTGTCCTTCCCCACTTCAGTCGTCTCTCATCTCACGGCCTCGTGTTTTCCTGACTATCTGTCCTCTCCCCTGTACACTTTGTCCAACATTCTTCTTTTCATTCTTTTACAGTTTTCATTCTATTCTATTTTGGCTGCACGCCATCACGCTGGCGGACAAACCGTGGGTGTTAGCAGCGTTCATGGCAACATGCCACATCCGTAGGAGATACTTGAAACAACATGTATATTGATATTGTAACAAAACAAAAGCTATGAATCAATTTCTTATTGGACCTCACCTTAAACCTCTGGTATTTTTTGCCCACAGTTCATCCGAAACCTCTCGCTCCATCCCCAGTTTCCCCCTTTTCTCCTCCTTCCCTCCTTTTCCCTTCCCATAGCTACCTCTTTTCCTCCGTTTTCTTTCCTTCCCTCAACCCTCCCCGTGCATATGCAGTACATCATCCCACTATCTGTCTGCCTCACCCTTGCCTGTCTCCCCCACTCCTCCCGTCTACCTATCGACCTCTCTCTGTCTCTCGGCGGGCCAGGGAACACTGCGAAAGGCTGAGCTACCGTCCTGGCTCGGGGGGGAAAGAGCATTGACTTTTTTTTTTAATGTTTTCCCTTCTTTTTCCTCGTCCCAGACCGTGTTTGATCTTGTTTCCCTCTTTAAGCGGAAGAAAACAAAGCCTGCTTCTCTGTCTGCAGTGGTTGTGGTCTTTTAGGAAAAAGGTGGTAGCCATAAGCCTTCAAAGTCCGAAACTCTGGAGTCGTTTCTTGGATTTGCTTCTGTTTTTATTGCATTAGTTGTCATGGAGTGGAACACAGTATATCTTTATAGTAACGGTGTAAACCTTAAAAAAAAAAAAAATACTATTATATAAATATTTTATTTTTTACCATTGTATAAATATATACAGTATTGATTAACTTATGTACTTTGATTGCAAGTTCTTTTGTCAGTGAGTAAATAAAAAAGAGGAAAACCTTTTTTTTCTGTGAATTTTAGGCACTATTTCTAATGCTATTGATGTGTTGACTATTTCATTGTAACATCTTTTTTTTTTTTTGGATGAAATCCGTGATGAATTGCAGGAATCAGGAGTCTTTGTTTTGATGGCTGCCATGTGATAAGGTTTGTTTTTTTTGTCTCCCGTCGGTTCTGCCCTCTCCTGTTCCCTCTCTCTCTCCATCTGTCATTCCAAGTCACAAGAAGAAAACAAAAGGCTGTGGTTTTTGGTGGATACTTTTGCTTGTTTTCTCTTGCGCTCATCAAAAGAAAAAAAAAGAACGTAGCGTGTGTGGGTTTGTGTCAAAGACCACCTTAAAGAAAAAGATGACATTTTGAATGAGTTACGTCTGTCTTTTGCACTAATTTAATAAAGCCGTTACTGAAAATTCCCACACTGCTGTTTTGAAAATTGTGTGTTCACTGAATGGCCGTTTGATCTCTAGTGAAAGGAGTTTTGTGCGCATTTACCACGAGTTTAAGCGTATGTGTACATGTCATTTATATTGTTGCATTTCTGCATCTTACACCAGGAACGCACCGCACGGTGAAGCGCCACGAATAGCCGCGAAGTGTAGATTTGTGCTTGATTGCGCGCCTGGCATACCAGACGCGCAGTTCTCTCTCTCTCTCTCTCTCTCTCTCTCTCTCTTTCTCTTTCCAACAGACAAATGTGAGAGTTCAAGAAGTGAATAAGCGTATTTTCTAAAATATCACTAACTGAAATTGACTAATAGGCTAGTGACAAATGGTCAAAAAGGGCTTTAGTTTTTGAGATACCCTTACCGGAGGTAGAACTAAACCCAACAATGTTTTTCCTCATCTCTAAGGTCTCCCATATATGAAATGGATTCTTGGCTAAAAATATTTTACTGCTAAGATTGTTAAATTAACAGATATTGTAATGCACCCCCAAACCAAAAAGGCCAGAAACTCACCGCACATGGAAGCGCCGCGAATAGCCACGAAGCACCCTTAAGCGGAGCTATTTTCATTTCGGCGCCCACGTTATTTAAAGTGCTCATATTACGCTCATTTTCAGGTTCATAATTGTATTTAGAGGTTATATCAGAATAGGTTTACATGGTTTAATTTTCAAAAAACACCATATTTTTGTTGTACTGCACATTGCTGCAGCTCCTCCTTTCACCATTGTGTTTTAGCTACAGAGTGAGGCATCTCACTTCTCTTCCATCTTTGTTGGGAGTCGCACATGCTCAGTAGGTCAGCACTACTAGCCAGTCAGAAGCAGAGTATGAGGGCGTGCCACGCTAGCAGCTAGCCTGGGTGAGCATTATAACGTGTGTTACAAAGTGACGCACATTCGTCACAGAAGTAAAGGTTGGACGACAATAGAGCTGTATGAGAGATGTTCTCTCTCTCTCTCTCTCTCTCTCTCTCTCTCTCTCTCTCTCTCTCTCTCTCTCTCTTTTCCCGTGTGTGTGTGTGTGTGCATGCGTGCGTGCGTGCAGTCTGTCGGTCCGTTGGTCTCTCTCTCTCCGTGTGCCTAATCGAGTGTCGCTGACACAGCTGAGAAGTTGAGACAGCCAAATTCACCATAAACCTGGGTGTTTTATTTTGAAATTGGTTTATTTAGTCAAGTATCCAGCTGCACTGTGGCTTTCCTGGATGTGATTACCTGCCTGGCTTGACACATTCGCTCACGGCTCGCGGAAGAAATAGAAAAAGAAACATTAAAGTGCTCATATTATGCTTTTTGGCTTTTTCCCTTTCCTTTATTGTGTTATATATCTTTTTGTGCACGTTATTGGTTTTCAAAGTGAAAAAGCCCAAAGTCCACCCCAAAGGGACTTACCATCTCCAACAGAAAACCCTGTTTACAAACTGCTCCAAACAGCTCTACTGTAGTCCAGCCTTTACTTCAGAGACAAACGTGGTCACTTTGTAACACACGTTATAATGCTCGCCTAGCTGCTAGCATGGCACGCCATCATACTCTGCTTCTGACTGGCTAGTAGTGCTGACGTAGGTACTGTGCATGTGCGACTCCCAACAAAGATGGAACAGAAGTGAGATGCCTCACTCTGTAGTTAAAACACAATAGTGAAATGTGCAGTACAACAAAAATATGTTTTTTGAAAATTAAACCATGTAAACCTATTCTGATATAGCCTCTAAATACAATTATGAACCTGAAAATGTGGTAAGTTGAAAAAGTTGAACTACCTGAGTGCAACAGAAAACTTTTACTTTGACAGCAGGGCAGTGAAGGCAACCGCTTGCTTAAAGCTTTAAAATCACGATGACGACAGGAAGTCGCTGCTCCCTGCCAAGAAATAGTGCACTGGTTTTATACACATTTTAAAAAATGAGATGCTAAGATGTTAATTAGTAGGCTTTAGAGCTGCTGGTATGCACATGTTCTTTTATCCTTGTAGAGAGCTAGGCTAGCTGTTTGCCTGTTTCCAGTCTTTATGCTAAGATAAGCTAACCAGCTGGCTGTAGCCTAATAGACCTTTTTCACAGCAGACATGTTGACATGTCATAGTAGCCATTAATGATGTCTGCATTCCACTTAGGAGAGTCCCTGGTATTGTGCATGCTGACTCACTGAAATAGATTACTGGGACACTTGATGGAATTGAGCCATCGTTAAGGTTATCAATTTCAGCTGTGCTTTTCCTATTGTGACAAAACGTCACAGTGAAAAAGGTCCATACTTAACATACAAATATGAGAGTGGTATCAATCTTCCCATCGCAAGAAAGCGGATAAGCGTATTTTCCAAAATGTCGAACTATTTCTTTTAGCAGTCAGGGAAACAACAGATTTAAATGTTTTAGCCTCCATTCAAAAGCTCAACAGATTGATTCATTTTGACTGATCAGCCAATGATTAGATGTCACATAGGCCTACATGTTACTTTATTGGTTGTAATGTTCTTGTACTGCATTGCGTATGATAATTTAGCAATTAAATCAGCTTTTCCTTGGATTTTCAGTTGGTGACACAGATTAAAGCTGCTCTAATTCATATTTTTATTCTAAAAATGTATGCCATGGATTGGCATACTTACCATGGATGATGTGAAATGTGCACAAGCCCACAGACTGTGCAGTTCCCCTCAGTTTTACGGCGCGGCGTTGCGTTTGTTTAAGTTTTACAGCGCACACTGTAACTGTTTTGGTTCCCCCCCCCCCCAGCGTTTCTTCGTCTCCTTTTCAACGCCAGACACAGAAGCTGTTTTCAGGTAAAAAGCTCCAACAACCCATGTACTCACAATATTATTTTGAGTCTAAACTAAAATATTTCCTGCCCAAGCACCTCTCGGTGCTGTTATTGCTCATGGATTTTAAAGGTCAGTCACGTATGTGTTTTTAAAGTAATCAATAAAACCTCAACACTGCTTCTAAAAGGCCCTTTTTTTCATCTGTGAAAATTGGGCAGATATGATAAGAGTAATTGACGACTGAGCCTTTTTTGGCAGAATTTTGAACAAGCTGCTACGATGAGATGGATTTTTAAATGGCACGGGAGTTAGAGAAAATGAATACATGGAAGAGCTGAAAGCTGATATTAGTGCCTTTCCAAAGCATTTGGGCTGCACAAAGTACAACCATTCAAACCTTGTTTTTCACCTGAAATCTATATGGAAACTCAGTGTGAGCTACTAGACTTTGTTGGTTTAAACAAAGTAAAATGCACCTCTGCATCTAGTAATCTACAGTGACCGTGGAGTGGCAGGGTATCCAAAGCAAATTTGATGAGCTAAGAGAAATATTCTCTGAGAGAAGACAACGAGAAAACAAAGCAGGACAAGGTGAGTACTTAAAGGAAGGACAAGCAGGATCTCTAATGGTTACAAAGAGGCTGCAAAGTTGAGAACACACTTTATGAGGTTTCAATCGGCAGAAAAAAAAAAGTTCTGGGAGGAAAGGCAGGGAGACTTTTCCTCCGCCTTTTGTGGCCTTCAAAACAAAATCATCCATTGGATGAGCATTTTAATTTCCACTACCTAATTAGAAGTGGCTGCTTTATAGCTTTGCCAGTGTGGAGGACTTCCTCCTCACAGCTTCCGAGAACTTTAATTCTGGAAATGCCAATAGCAACCGTACTATCCAATAATAATGGCACTAATATCCTCCATTCGCCATCTCCCACTCAGCCATTCAGACTCATTTATTCCCTCCTAGATGATCATTTAGCACCTATTAACACAAGACCCTCATCTGTAATGACCACTCAATTATCATTTTCACTCTCATTCCACTTAGGCTTTGCAAGGTTAAGTAACGCCCTGAACCTGTGACAAACGTTGATTGGGCCATTGACAGATATGGGTGGTCATTACAGCAGCAATATATTCAACCAGGCCTAAAGGGTCTTTTTATTCTCTCCTTCATCCATCAACTGTTATTTTCCCCCACTCATCACTCTGATTGGGTAGCATCACCTGCCTCAATCTGCTGGCCGTGTCACCCTGATCCTTAACAGCAGCCAATGACCCCCCCCCTCCCACGCCCTATAACCAATACTATCTCACATACACAAAAGTTCAAGGGCTTGAACACTCAAACCGTACTCACTGTTGTTGGGATGGCAAAGCATCTCTCATAGCCATCCACAACTATCCAATAAAATGGACATTGGGAAACAATTTGACAGCTAGATAACAAAAGTTTTTTCAGTAACTTTGTATTTTCAGATAGGTCAGTTCAAATTGATTTCCCTGGCAGATTGCTGGGACATGCTAGCTACAGTACATCTAGCAGCTTGACCGCCACCTTCTGTTGCTGCTCTACAGAAGTATAATTTAACCCATCTTCCTCTGTTGTTCCCCCTCTTTCTTTCCCATGATAACTCTCTCCCACAGGAACAAACTCATATGCATCACACATAGCGCCTCAAAAATGATTGCCTCCAACCTCTCAGACATCCCTATCTACTCTATCCATCCATCTATCTATCTACAGTATCTATCTATCTATATATATTTAACTGTCCCATTCTAACAGTATGTGAAAAAACAGCTACTTTAGCCAGAAGATATCTTATTTCCATTTCACAACACCGGTCAGAGAGGAATACATTTTGACTCAAGTCTTTTTCTGCCATGTACAGTATATGAATGACCTAATGGAGTCTCACAGAGATTCACTGATGTTGACTTATCAAACCGTCTCCACTTATTCTATGTCTCTCTGGGTAAAAGTGTCAGCTTAATGTGTAAAATGTAAATTTAACAAGCTGCGAGAGGCGAGGAAGAATCAAATAGGACACCGGAGGGAACGGTAACCGTTTTCTATCTATCTATATATCTATCTGTCTATCTATCTACAAAACTCTGGCATTTATGCATTTTAGCCATGCTAGCAGTGAGGCTCTAGATATTCATGTCGGTCGGTCCAATGCCACTATCCAGATATCTATACAATTATTGCCACTTATAGCAGGAGGTTGCCCACACGATCATGCAATGTATTGGGCATCTTTCCTCTGCTGTCTGCTCCAACCTGCATAATTTAGCGTTTATATTTGATCAATCATTGTTCTTCGGCACCAAAGTTAAGCAGCTGTCCAGATCTTAAGAAATATAAGTAAACTGAGATCGGTAGTTTCAACTGCCAAACTTGAGCTTCTTACACATGCCTTCTTTTGATCTGGCAGTGACCACTACTGTAACACACTTTTCCTCACTTAGTATGTCTGCTCTGGATTGTCTTCAGTCAATGCAGAATGCTGCCGCAAGGCTTCTCTACAGGTCAAATATACTGTACAGTCTCACATTACACCTGTACTTAAGTGTCTTCACTGGCTCTCTGTTGCGTACAGAGCATTGCATGGTTAGGCTCCTGCATATTTGGCTGAGCTACTTCACCCATATTTGTCAGCCCGCTCTCTTAGGTCAAATATGTAAAATGTCCTGTCCGTCTCATGCACCCTGCTTAAGACCTGGCGTGATCGAGGTTTTTTTAGTCAGTAGCATCTAAACTATGAAATGCCCTGCCTCCACCCTTAAGGTCTGCTATCAAATAAAGACATGGTTTGGTTGACCTGTATGCACCTGGTCTGCACTGTGACTTTCAGTATTATTGTGTTATTTTATAGTGTATGGTGTTCTCATTACGTATTGTGTTTTATGTGTTATGCCCCTGTAATGCGCTTTGTGAATTATGTCTGTGAAAAGCGCTTTATAAATACATTTTACTGACTTGGTTACTTACTAATATGCTTAACTTAGCTGGTGAACATGGTAAACATTATCTGCTAAACATTAGCATGTTGGCATTTTTATGCTTAAATTAGCTCTTAGCTCAATTGCCCTTTTTTACCACCCCTATGTGCAAAATAAAATAAAAATGGAATCACCTCTAACTCTAATCAGTCTCAGTATGTGCCAAGTATTTTCTGTAAATATAATCCCCAACCGTGTTACCAACCTTGACACAGCATGGATGTCCTTCTCAATGGCATGTTTATTCATGTCAAGCTGTACTACATGCTCCCAATGAAAGAGGCAAAAAGAGAGGAAAACATGGACCTTGATCTGCACTGAGAGGGTTCCCTTGGTCCAGCTTGTGATCTGCGACATGTTTTGATTAGGAGTCTGCAATAAGAAGCTGATTCATTTATTTTTGTTCCCTCTTACCTTCCACAGAGCGTAATGTAGACATGTGGTCCCTCTCTGCTAATTCATTTGGAGTAGACACCAGGGTTATTTATCAACTCAAACTCAACTTTGCCTGGCTACTGGTTAACAATCAGTAACCAAGGGTCCTCTTGAGCTATACATCGTTAATGACTGGATTGATGAATGGTCTCCTATTCCAAAACCTGTAGAAAACAACATAGCAAGGTCTCTTTTGTGAAATGAAGCAAGGCATTTTAAAATCATTAGCATTAAGTGAACATTCCAGTGATAAAAGCATCAGACTATGACAAATTGCTTCAGGAAGGCCTTGTGCAGGTTTTGTTTGAAACACCTTCTCTATTTTTTTGTGAGAATGAGTGTGTTAGGGTTGTGGGTTTCTGTTCACTCTTGCCCTGTGTTTTGATTACTTCCTGTTTCCTTGTTATTGGTTCTGTTTCCTGTGCTCATCTTGTATGTTTTCGCCATAGCCAGTTAAAGAAATGGACCAATAGATCCCGTGTCTCTGGACGGAGACCAGTGAAGTATATTAGAAGCACTTTTCCGGTGCTGGCTGAGCGTTACTGCGCAGCTGCAAACTGAGCTTACCGACGTAGATGTGAGGTGAGCAACGTGTCTGAAAGTGTGAAGTCTTCTGGTAGCTGTGCCGAGAGAAATCTCAATCATTCCCAATCTTGCAGAGACGGAGAGCGTATGTATATGTAAGGAGATAACATGGGCACAGGCTAATTATTGCTAACTAACATGCTAGTTAACATTAGTAATTAAACTTAACAGCTAATGTAAGTCGAAACTGCTTGCGAGCTTCTCCTGTAGCTACGGTAATTCCTCTACAACGAGGACCACAATGGAAATAAGTTTGTAACTTTCTTGTGTTATCCTCGACAGTTCTGATAAATGTACAATGTTACTGTGATGGCATCTTGTTATGCATTTATTTCTGTTACTGTCTAATAAATAAAATAAAATAAAAAAATGGTTATGACACAATCGTTAGCCTATTTTTACAAAAACGTCTGCTACGGAGCCATAACGTGAGATAGAAGGTAATGGAGCCTTTTATACATTGTCGTGTTTCTTTAGAAATAAACAACGGACAAATAGAGTCTTTAAACGCTTCAGATGTAAAGTTATTCGCTGTCAAAGTGACGCAAAAATGAATGGGAGTCAGTGGGATGCTAATGGCGGGTGATGGCTTGGTAGCAATATAATGGCTCCATAGGAGCTACGGTTTGTGGACGCTTGCTTACCCCCTTGGTTTTCGCTTGGTTTACTTCCTGTATTATGTAGTGTTTGGTTTCATGTGTCTTGGTTTAGCTTTGTTTCCTGTTTGAGTCGGATTTGTCCCCAATACGTTTCACCTGTTCGCTCCCTCCCTGCTCGTCTGCCCCTGTATTTAATGTCCTCTGTTCTGTTCAGTCCTTGTCATGTCATGGTCTAATGTTGAGTGTTTTTGCTTGTTCCCTTGTTGCTTGTTGTTCACGTGTTGGATTGTTTGGACTCTTCTAGTCGCTTTAGATTTATCTTATCTTTATTTGGATTTCCAGTCTCCTTTAGCGTCTTGCTCGTCATTCACACGTAAGACTAGATTTTCTGTTTAAATAAATGATACACCTGAACATGTATCATTTATTTATTATTTCCAGTGATTTTTTTTATTTATTTATTATTATTTATTATTTTGATTTAGTCTTGCACTTTGGATCCAGAAATCCGGTTCCTGCCTCAGCACTCGGCCAGCGGTCACAAAGCGGTTCGTTAGAGAGCTCTGTTGGGGACAGATGCTTAAAATTTTTTATACTTACAACAATATGAGGGCATACATACAGTAGTGCATCTGCTGAAGCCTCCGAGCTATTAAGGTGTTTTTATTCATTGGTTGTATTACTAACCTCTCTCTCACTGTCTTAAAGGAACAGGACATTTTGGAGTTAAGTTAAGTTAAATGAAAAGATCGATACCACTCTCGTAGTTGTCAGTTAAATAAAGAGCTAGAGCCAGGAGACAGTAACTCAGTTTAGCATAAATATTGTAAGGGAGAAACAGCTACCCAGGCTGTCCATAGTTTAAAAACATGAACATGTTACATCTCAGTTGTTAAAACCTACACAAAAAGAAATGTAAAAAAAGAACTGTTTTTAACAAGCAGTGACGTTTCACAATTTGTCGTGCTGGCTGTTTCCAAGGGGGTAAGCGAGCATCCGGAAAGCGTACGTCTTATTGGGAGTTTCTAAGGCTAACAAGCCATCACCTGCCGCTAGCATTCCATTGACTCCCATTCATTTTTGCTTCACTTTGACAGCGAATAACTTTACATCTGAAACGTTTAAAGACTCTATTTGTCCACTGTTTATTTCTAAAGAAACACGACAATTAGGGGTGTACGCAGACGCTTACTCCGCGAGACGAGACACATCACAAGATTGGGTTCCACGAGAATGAGACGAGACAAGATTTTTTTTAAAAATGTAAAGAAATCCTCAATGATGAAATATATGAATGGAAAATAGTTTTTTATTCAACTGAAAAATCACAAAATGCAAAACAATTTAGGTGCATTTTGAAATCAACTATTAATGATGAATGTTATTTAACTTTTTTTTTACTATTTTAATGAATTATATGCAGTAAAGGACGTGCAAACACTGCAAAATGTTTTGTATAACATGACATTTTCCACCACAGAAAATGGCCTCATATCAGCTGCAATGAAAACGCCTATGTCCCTCGTTATTGCCGTGGCTCTTGCACTTACCGGTGGCAGAGGTACAAAGGCTTTTAGAGTTGTTTGCCCTTTTAATGTTTTCGCGTCCGGGGTGCAGTAGTTAGTAGAGAGCTGTGGTGCTGCTGTTAGTGTGGTTTTGCATAGTGCTCGTGTTAGCCGCGGTATACGTTTTTTTCTTAAAATGTTTACATATTGTGTTCGTCTTGTCTGTCGCTCTTTCGGCCGTTTATTATTTCCGCGGGAAAACCAAAATGTTGCCACACAAATGATTTAAAAGTGGCAGGGGATCTTCAATAGTAATTTCACGCTCCATCACCCTGACATCACATCGCGCCTCACGACGACAACTTTTCACCTCGACGAGAAATCTCGTCACGTTTTAATCTCGCGAGATCTCGCAAAACGATATATATATATATATAATGGACCAACAGATCCCGTTGCTCTGGACGGAGACCAGTGAAGGCTATTAGAAGCACTTTTTCCGGTGATCTCTTGCTTTACTGCGCACAGCCTCAACTGAGAAGACAACGTAAAATGCGCGTGAGCAACGTGTCTGAAAGTTGGAAGTCTTCTGGTAGCTGTGCCAAGAGAAATCTCAATCATTCCCAATATTGCAGATACGGAGAGCGTATGTATATGTAAGGAGATAACATAAGCACAGGCTAATTATTTCCATAACGTGAGGTACAAGGTAATGGAGCCTTTTTATACGTTGTCGTGTTTCTTTAGAACTAAACAATGGACAAATAGAATCTTTAAACGCTTCAGATGTAAAGTTATTCGCAGTCAAGTGACGTAAAAAAAAAAATGGCGGTCAGTGGAATGCTAACAGGAGGTGATACCTTTGTAACAACAAAATGGCGCCATCGGAGGTTCGAGTTCTGAAGCGAAGCTTACCCCCTTGGGAGAAGCTCGCAGGCCATCGCGGGGGACATGGAGGCATACAGTCAAGGGAGAAGCCCATAGAGAGTCCATGAAAGCATCGGAACAAATATATTTCAGCAACGTTTTGATGAATTGGAAATACTTTTGTATGTGGCAAGTGAATTCATATGAAGTAACATTTAGATTTCTCTTGGCACAGCTGCCAGAAGACTTACAACTTTCAGACAGGTTGCTCACGTCACATCTACGTCGGCAAGCTCAGTTTGAGGATGCTCAGTACGCTCAGCCATCACCGGAAAAGTGCTTCGAATTGACTTCACTGGTCTCCGTCGAAGTCTACGGCGTCGCTGTGTCCATTAATTGTAATGTCTATGGCTGTTTCCCCCGGCTTACAGTTAGCTAAGTTAAGCTAGGCTAAGCTAGCTGTCTCCCAGCTCTAGCTCCACAGTTAGCGCACACATATGAACGCGGTGTCAATCTTCATGGCTAACTCTTGCCACGATAGTGAATAAGCACATCTCCCAGAATGTTAAACTATTCCTCCAACTTGCTCCCTTACAGATTTGACGTTGATTTGTTTTTGGAGGTCTGTAGGTTTTTTTATTGTCTTTGTAACTGTAATAGTATTAGCTTGTGCTAAACACTAGCACACAGAAAATGTCTTTACCTCATTAGGCATCCCCATCCTCATTAGCAGCACATCTTAGAAGAGTCAGGAGCTGCAAAGACCAAGAAAGAACAGCCTCCTTCATTGCATGCAAAGGTGCACGGCTAATGTGCCGTAAATATTGCACTTAATAGTCTCTCCATGTCAAATATCCATTTAGCCAAGTTGACATAAGTACACAAAACAGCATATTAAGTCTCTTTTGAACAATTTCCTTCTCCTACTTAGTTTGTCATTGATTATTATTTCAAGGTCCCTAACACACCACTCTCTCATTTTCTGTGTTGTCTTATACACAGAAAGGTGTTAAACAGCGGCCTTGATATGCAAATGAGGCAATAAAAGATAGATGGAGGTTGTGGATGTCAGCGTATGACGACAACAACACAGCATCTGCCTTCATATGATAGCCCGTCATATATTACTGGCTAAATTAAAAAATGGAATCCCTGTGGATAAAAACATTTATCATCAAACTCCAATACCTTTTTGTATAGGAAGGTATATTGTTTGGATTCCCTATGTTATGTGATAAAAAAAAGTTAATAAGTCCACAGAGAGGGAGTGTTCAGATTTTGTGTGCTTCTTAGATACCATGTTTATATAAAACAGCTCAAGTAAATTTTTCTTTTGTGTGTTTTTTTTTTTATGCATTCAGATAGTTTGCCTTGTAGGTTAATAACCTCAGAGGATTTATCTTTAAGCTACTTTATGTTGTTGGGATTTAGGAAACATTGGCAGCATGATGTTTTTGCCAGTTCTTCTGGGACCGATTTCAGACCCTGTGGTCTTTTTTAAAATCAAAAGCCCTATTAGCAATTTACAGTGCCCTGAGATGTAACAGGTCCCTTCGCAAAACAATGAAAAATAGATGGTTGTTGTGGATAGGAGCGTCTTACTGTATGAACAATCAAAATACAGTATGTATGTCACAAACAGCAGATTACTTACAGTAAGGCTTAAAAAGCATGCAGGTTTAAGGAGCTGATGTGATAACATTTCACTGGAATTGTACCTCATACAATTTCATGTAACAAATAAAATGTCTGTTTTTGATTCGGACATCCACAGTCGCATTGCCAGACCTTCCTCTACAGCGCTACGGAGGAGGGTCTGGCCTGTCCAAACAGCATTCCGGGATGGGAGAAAAACGTGCTCTGGTTTATTGGCATTTCTTTAAACCAATCACAATTGTGATAAGTTTAGCTTCAAAGAGTTTGAAGCTGTTATTTCTGAAGCATGAAGGGCTGACCATTAACGATGTTAAAGGCTTACTCAACCCTTTACCTCTTGACATGAACACTGCGTTGACTAATGCAATCAGTTCTCAGCTGGATACAAATTTAACACTGTGCCAGCTGATACTCAAAGTTACCGAAAGCTCTGCATGTTTTCTAGTGTGAGACCTACCCGCATTTTTGCTGCACACAGTTTCATTCGCCCATCATGACCTCCTGTGAAACTGAGATAACGCAGATACCTGACTTCTTTATTGAGCCAAGAGGAAATATATATGTAAGTCTAATTGTTGCCAGCAGTGTCACTAATAGTTGTTTTTAATTTAAAAAAAATATGTGGCCTTTCCATAATAAGCAGGCTATCTAAGCCAGAGAGAACCTGAGGCCATTTTTGTTCATTAATGTGGATAAAACTCAAAATACCATTTGCATTACCAAGAAGGCTCCAACCACACTAGCTATAATAGCTTTGAACAAGTTAAGCTTAGTACGATGACATAAAACAGACTTTGCTGTGTCCACTTACCTGGTTGACGGGGTTGAAGGAATGTCTGAAGCTTGATTAAGATGCATGTTTTAAAAACCTTTTAAACATATTGAGCAAAGGCTCAAAAGGCTTCAAATAGATTGAATTTAAATTTGCAAAATGTAATTAGAAAATGTTTTCTTCTCCGTAATGCTCTCGCCATCAAAACAACTGAAAACAGTCTCATCTTCATTCATTGCTTTCTGTTTGATAATGATTGGCAGAAAAACAAATGGTGAAATACTGTACAGGGTAGCATGCCAATGTTCCCACAGCCCTATGTTCCCACATTTCTAAGAATTATTTTTTTTCACTGAAAATTAGGCCCTATGTTCCCGCAGTTGCCACATTTCTAAGATTATTTTCCGAAATTAGGCCCTATGTTCCCATAAATTTGTATCGGATTTTATCCCCCTAACTCCTAACCGTAACCCTAAAAAGTATTGTGGGAGGATAGGGCTTACATTGAAGGGAAATGTAGGAACACAAGACCTAATATATG
This sequence comes from Perca fluviatilis, assembly GCF_010015445.1. NCBI lineage: Eukaryota > Metazoa > Chordata > Actinopteri > Perciformes > Percidae > Perca > Perca fluviatilis. The sequence continues at coordinate 37,665,342 of NC_053119.1, forward strand.
AAATATATGTCCTAGAAATGTGGGAACATAGGGCTGTGGGAACATAGGGCCTAATTTTCAGTGAAAAAAAAAATCTTAGAAATGTGGGAACATAGGGCTGTAGGAACATAGGGCTGACCCCCTGTACAGCCACTCTCAGGAGAGGGATGTAAGCTTAAGTATCACAGCGTGCGCTTTCTGCGGGTTGGCCATGGCACTGATAAAGCTACATTTGCAAATGTACGTACATCTGGCCCTGACTGTTCTTATTTTTTCTGCTTTTGTATGTTCTGCATTTGATTTTGATAATCAAAAGCTCATTTTGATAATCGAAAGCTCATTGTTCATTTCAACTTCAACTTTATTTGTGTCATTTTCGATTTAAAATGAATATTGTGACATTACTATGCAACTATTATGTGTCGCCAAATTTTTTGTAGGAAACTGCTATGTGTGCCACCTAAAGCAGGGCTAAGGTTAGACAGTTAAAACCGCTGAAGGTCGGACTATGGCCATTGTTAAATCACGTCACTGTTAAATAACAAAAATCTCAACCTTAATTTTCATTTCTCTACATGAACGTCTCACTATGTCCTGCTTTGGCACTGAACATTTACCGTTAAGCATAATTCACTATAACTGCAAATGGACATAATATTGTAGGAAAACAGGGATTGTTTCTGTCACTGTTTCCCAACAGTACTCCAGTGTAAAATAGTGATTTACTATTTGTTAAATGCTACCTAGTTACCAAGGCTGTACTTCCTGCTGCTGCTTCTTTACTGCAACTCTCAATCAATTCCCTATTTTTATGAGGCCAGTCGTCCAGCAGACATAAAGAACGTGTGCACTGCTTGATCGTATATTGACACAATAAATAAGTGATGACAGAGAGAGCCAGAGGAGTGTTGGCTTCTGAACATGGATCCTGCAGCAGCATTCCCCGATGCCTGGGAACTCGAGCCCTGATTATACCACAATGAATGCTCCATTCAAATTTTGCTCAAGTAGACGTATTGGCAGTGAAATGTTGAGTACTGTGTTACGCCGCTCTCAATTGTAAAAACGCTTCAGCATGTGAATGTCTCACAGTAAAAAACCTTGCCAGTTGATACTTACTTACATTTGCACTTGTACTTGCACTTTTCTGCTTTTTTGCACTTCTGGTTGGACGCAAACTGCATTTCGTTGTCTTTGTACTTGTACTCTGTACAATGGCAATAAAGTTGAATCTAATCTTGTGCCTTTCTGCCACGCTGTGCAACAAACTCCCACTCCACCTGCCCTAGTCACCTGAATCCCTCATCCACCTGCTCACCTGTTTTCATTTTCCCTCGTCAGCCTTGCAATAGAGAGCCAAAGTCACGCCCCTTCCAGGTGGACCTCATGGGACCTTAACTCGGAAAAAATATGAACGGTAGTGAACGGGGAGAAGCTAATTATTTTTTGATCCCGTTTGAATTGAGCCATGGGTTACAAATATGATGTTCGTCAATTTAAAAGATAATTTTTCAACCGAAGAAAGTCTCAGTTAGCCATAGGTTTGTCATATGACCTCTTAGTTTTGCGTGAAACCGCTCAGTGGACTACATCTCTCGTCTCACACAATCTACCTTACCTAGCTTGATGCTCGGCTTGCTCGCTAGCTAGCTAGCTTAGCTCTGTTAAACAACACATGTAACGTTATCTTACCTGCTGGGTTTTGTCCAGTCAAGTGTTTTCAGTAGATAAGCAAAAGAACGAGCGAGATCCTCTGCTCATTAGAGTAACGTTACATCCCCGGTACGATACACACAGACATCGTAGCTTCAGCCAGACGTCATCCATGAGACATTGAAGTGTGTAGTCTTTCTAATTACGTATTTTCAGTCTTATACTTCAACAATAAACTGAGACTTTCTTCGGTTGAAAAATAATGTTTTAAATTGACGAACATCATATTTGTAATCCATGGCTCAATTCAAACGGGATCAAAAAATATGTATTATCTCTCCATTGACTCTCGTTCATATTTTTTACGAATTTAGGTCCCATGAACCGGAAGTAGAAGGGCATGACTTCGGCTCTCTATATATAACCGACCCATTGTCACTCATTCCCTACCAGATCATCAAAGTTGTCACGTTGCTTTGTGCCTTTGCTTTCGAGCCACCAGCTACTCTAACCCTGATTATTAAATACTTTGTTATTGCCACCCAACAGTGTTGGTGGTAATTGTTTTGGTGCAGCATGGTGGCTCAGTTAGAGTCCAAAAGAAAGAGAGAAAGCACACAGGTCCCATAAACCATTACACACGCACACACATTACACGTTTCGTGTTATTGAAATTACATTACGCACACAAAAGTGGAAACACATGAATACTCTATCACCATAGATGTTAATGTTAATTCTAGTTCTTATAATATTCACTCAAAGAGCAATCCTACCTACCCACTCTGGAGGTCTGGCTCATGTCTGGTGCTTGGTAACGTTAGTGGCTCTTCATGGTCATTGTTAGCAGCAAACTGGACTAGTGTCTGCTGCTGAGGAGCTATAAGAAAAAGTTTGATTCGGTTCGCAGGCAACGTTGTATTATATTTTGCACGACCGCTAGCATCCTGCACTGCTCCTTACTAGCTTAGCTTACGCGTCTCATCGTCTTCATTTGGGCGTTTCACTCGCAAACAGCTGGTTTTAATGACAAAGTTGCTCAGTTTTGATCATCTGGCCGCGTCACTTTCTAGCGCTTTCCTTTTGTAAGTGTTGCCTTTTCCGCACATTTTTTGCGCCTCTCTATTTAGCTTCTTTTTGCTTGTGGATCGCATCCATCAAGCACCACTGACTGAAGTGTAACGTTACGAGGTTACGGTTTCTTTGTTTCTTTAGCAAGGCACCGCCGCGCAGGAGTCTAAACATTTTACGTCATAAGAACCAGACTGCCCGCTGAGTGGACTGCATGAATGTAGAGAACGGTGGGCTGCAAGAAAAAAAAAATACTGTAAATAAAAGAGTGGGCTGCGAGTGCAATAAGCCTAGGGACAGCATCCATAATATATTTCAGCTATGATTTCAACCCAGTACCATGACTGAACACCGGTGGCCCTCGCGACCACAACAACAGACCAGCCGACTGGGGATTCTCCCGGTGCTCCCCATTAGCCAATCCGGGCCTGCTGACCATACAGGCTTAAAGGCCACACTAGGGGTGTCACGAGAACCGATACTTGCGATACCTTTCGATTCTTAAATAAAAAAACACCGACGATGGCCATTTTTTTGAAGCAGTCAAATGTCTAGTAACCATGCTTGCAACGTAGATCACAGATAATATATATATTAATAATACTTACACTTTATTAATCTTGTAGGAATCCCCTGTGGAGTGGCTTGTGTGTCCTCCAGACCAGACTCTGAGTCTCTAACGTTAGAGAGCTGTCACTCAAACTTTCCCCTTAACTCTCATTAGCCAATGGGGACGCACCCCTGTAAGACCCGGCCACGCGAGATGATTTTGTGTCAGAATCGCAAGCAAAAACTCAGGAGAAAGCTGGGAAAGGAGAAAGCTGGGAGCATGACTGCAAACGTGATGGAGAGAGCAAAAGACTGATCATTGAGCAAGAAGCAGAGGGAACTGTAAACAAAAGGACATAATATCAAACAAATAAAAGACCAGTAGTTTACAACTACACAAATGTTTTATTTGCAAGTTTTAAGTTTTACCTTTGAGGTGACAATTTTTTTGCTTGAGTTAGTGTTTTTTGTTTGATACTTGAGAAGTTTTGCTTGGAATTAAAGTCACAAAACTAATCCCATACCAGTGTACACCTCCATAAGTAAGTCATGCCATGTAAGTCGATGCTTACAATTAGAAGTAGGAGGTCACGAAGAAGTAGAGCTACACATGGTATAACAAAAATATCTACGAGAGCCTTTCTAACGAGGAGACACAACACTCAAAGAATCATCCACAGAGATGCATGGCGTTAGTTCGTAATGCCAATATGGCTGCTGTCTAGCCTACACATACCATATGCCCCTCTTTGTATGCCTCCCCATTCGCTGGAATAGGAAAATAGCTGCCCGATAACTGCCCAAAGTGCGTTGCAAGATGGCCACCGAGTGGGGGGACTTGCCTAAAAGGACTTCGTCTACGAGACCGGCATCCAGATTTGTTTAAAGAATTCAAGGTGAGTTCTGATTCATATTAACAACATCCAAAAAGATTACATTTTGTTATCTGTCCTACTGAAATACACACGTTACATGATGTTTGGGATGGTGGGCACATCTGTTGCAGTGGCTTATGTTATGTACGTATATGCTGTAGGTGTAACGCTAGCCTATACATCGTAATAATGCTGCCTCGGCTAATCAGTTAGCATGCATCTTTACATTTCAGTCAATGCTTTTGCATTTGCAAACTGTTTTAAAATTAACTACCTGCCACGACCATGTCTGTGATTTAAAATGACTGCATTTACTGTTAATATTTAGATGTGTGTGTGTGTGTGTGTGTGTGTGTGTGTGTGTGTGTGTGTGTGTGTGTGTGTGTGTTAGTGTGTTTGTGTGTTTGTTTGTTTGTTTGTTTGTTTGTTTTGTTTGTGTGCTGCTAGGCGCGGCTCAATGGTGCAGGGCAGGCAGGTGCTTGTGCATTATACCTGTCCTGTGCTCTTTCTTTAGTCATTTAACTATATTAACTGAAATGTCAATTTTGACGAGGACACCTCACCTGCACTGCTATAGCCTAGAATCCACTGTTTTCTGTTTTTGTTGTTTTTTGCACAATCCATTAAAAAAAAGTAATTTCATTTCATTAATTACGTGTATGTGATATGGTTGCAATGAGATGCTGTATAGACTCTTCTTGCATACGTACACCAACATAACATTGATGATTATGTTTCTTCGGAGAAAAAAAAGATGAACTGGTGAAGATAGGGTTGAAGTAGCCATTAAAAATGATACCTCTGGAATGTATGAATCTTAAGTTGTTGCTCCAAGACCAATGATTGTACTGTATTCTGTTATGCTCTGTATGTTTGTTATAGAAATGGCATTTTGTTATTTTGCAAATATTTTAATAAAGAAGTTCATGTTTAAGTACATGGGATCTTAGAAAATCCTTTTTTTTACCATGGTATCGAATTTGGCATTGAGAATCGTGTAATTTTACTGCCATTGGCACTGACTACTGAATTTTTGGTAACGTGACATCCCTAATCCACACTGATGAACGATTACTGGCACCAAGCACATGCATAATACACTAATACAGCAGGCGTTGCGATGTAAGATTACAGGAATGTCACTAGTAATAGCCTACATATTCATGAACTCAGGTACATTTTATGAACCTAAAAATAAGGTTATTGTCACCTGGCAGTCCCTGGGGACCTTCATGCTGCCACCACCACCACGCACAGAGCTCCAGAGAGAGAGAGATGAGGGTAACCGGGCGGGGGGGGGTCAGATCTGTGCACAGCACCTGAACAAAAGCACCGACACATTCACCGACAGTACAACAACAACATCCACAACACAAAATTCACTCTCAATGGCTTCCGTGACATGAGAAATACTTTCAAAATATGAATGTTTAAAAATACAAAAACTGCCAGGGAGCTATTTATAGAGTCGTAACTGACCCGAAATTCATCCCATTATCGTAGCAATCCAGCCGACCTGCATGTCCAATATTCTTTCCAAAATTCACTCTTATTTAAGCTCTGGTTTGCTTTCCATCAACTCCTGAGGGTAATATATGGCTCTTTAGCTGCTAATTGCTCCAATATGTTCACCCGCTAGTTACTAACTTAACTTTGTCTTTTGGTGCTGGGCAGAAGGTATATAACCACTTTTTTCCCTGAAAGCTTTTGCAAAACAATTAGCTAAAGGATGCTCTGTAGAGATGAGGGGAACTGTGGGCTGAGCCATTTCACATTACACATAGTCATCTGATCCATAGAAAACTATTGATTTGGCAGATTTATCTCCCTCCATGCCATCCTCACTTCTTCCAACAATTGCTCCTTTTTTAGTGTAATTCTATATATTCCAATCTGTGTACATTATACTTTATGGAATCTAATCAAACTAAGTAATCAAATGCGACTACAGGACATTTCCAAACAAGTCGTAAGTTGATCACATTTCCAGTTCTTGTCAGGTCGCTCCCAGTCCATGTGACCTTGAGCTCAGACATACAAACACACTCGCGCATTCGTGCAAAACGTCTTTCTAAGGCTCCTTTTAGACCAACAATAGCATTTGCACCAAAAACCAGAGGATCTTTGTTCATTTTCAATGAGACATTATGTTGCATGCAAACTGGATGGCAAACATTTTTTTGCAGTTAAATGCAGATAAAAAAAAGTTAAATTTTTTGCCCCTGATAACCTTCAATCAGCAATCAGACAGAGCCTTGTCCTCATCTTCTAGATCTAGCCTGCGAAATCTTGGTGTGATTTTCGACCAATCCAAGACTTTTGATGCCTATATTAGAACACTGACTCGATCATGTTTCTTCCACCTAAGGAACGTAGCAAAACTCAGGTCTGTTGTGTCAGAAAAAATGTTGGTGCTTACTTACAGAGCCCTTAATGGCCAGGCTCCACAGTACATCATGGACCTTTTGTATCCCTACACCACATGCCGAGCTCTCAGGTCCTCCGCTCACTGTTTTTTGAGTGTACTTCGGACTCGTTTTAAAACTCGAGGAGACCGTGCCTTTCAGTCCGTAGCTCCTAAGCTGTGGAATGCTCTTCCAATAAGGTTAAGGTCATTGGAATCTGTGGACTCTGCTAAAACCCATCTGTTCAGACAGGCATTTAGGTAGCATGTGTAAACTTGTGACCTGTCTGTTTTCTTTGTTTATTGTACCTGGCGTTTTATTTGTTCTTGTACATTTTTGTCTGGTGTTTTCTCTTTGCTTTGCTGATGACTGTATTGTTTTTTAATTTCTTTTGTTGTTATTTTTTTTTTTTTTTCGTGAAACACTTTGTGACTGGTGTCTGTGAAAGGTGCCACATAAATGAACTTTGCTTGCTTTCTTTGCCAAAAAAGTGATATCCTTACCTGACTTTTACCACAGAGCAACGCACGGCACTACGCGCGAGCACTTGTTCGAGGCTGATTAACTTGTAGCACGTAGCTTGTAGCATTGTGCTACAAAGTGATTAATAAACAGTTTCAAAACCACTGTGTAGCATCATCACATGCAATAAACCTAACTAGACTTCATGGTTCATATTCAAAGTTCTAACATGACCCTGTAGCAACACACGCACACTAACACCCTTGTTGTCAGTCTGATGCATTGAACTGTAGCTAAAGTCAATTTAGGCCAATATGGAAGGCGACCTCAGTGTATTAAATTATTCAATGTAGTGAATTACAAGGCAGACACTGACTACCAATTGGAAAATATACTGTGCAAACACTAATTGCAACAATTTTTCAAACCCAATCTTGCATCACCTAGGGGCTTTAATATCAAACCTCTGCCTGTTAATGCCTGAATATGATTTGACACAAGAAGCCCTGAAGTTGAAGCTGAGGATTTGGGAGACCAGTTTAGAGGTTGTGTGTCAGCAAAGTGGTTTGCTAAGCTACTTATCGTATTATACAGAGTTATTGTCATTATTTGCTTGGTTCTGTCTGAGAAGCTTTCATTGCAAGCACTTTGCTGTCTTCCCTGAAGGAATATGGAAGATAAGTAAGAAAAGAAACACAAAAACAAGAGAACAAAAAGAGATAATTCCTTGATTCTTTGGCAATGTGGTGAAATGAAATTGTAAAAGGCAAAGAGAAAAGATTAAGCTGTTCTTCCACTAGCACAGTCTTCATCAAGGTCACATTGAGAGAGTTTTATGTGTTGCTTGCACTGACACGTCACCTCTTCAGTCCGTGTCTAGTATAAATAAGAATCAAAGAGTTTTTGTTAGTAATGTTAATGATAAAGTTGAAAAATAAAATTACAGGTTTCTCTGGGTTTGAACATTGAGATAATGAAAGTACATATACCGTAACAAACCATATAACATATAAAATAGTTGTTTTTTCGGCATTTTAATGCCGGAATACAACATATTATAGCTTTCAAAGAGATACAACTACAAAGACATTACCACAGAGAGACACAAAACAACCATAAAGAGACAAAAAATGACTACAAACAATGAGGCTGTCTCATAATCCCCATGTATCTATGTGGGATGATGTCAAGCTGGACCTATATGAAATGTGATCTCTTGTCTTTTTGTCATCACAGTGTTGAGGTGTATTAGCTTTCTGTCAGGATGACAGGTGGTTGATTCCTGCTCGTCCTCACGTCACTGACCCTGCAGAAGAAGGGATTCAGCTGTAAGAAGATTTTTTTATTTATTGGAAATCACATAATTCAATTCTCAGTGTCAGCTAGGAAACATTTGCTTTGTCTAGATTCCTGAAAAAAAAAATGTTTTTCTATGTGGTTTGACTTTATTTATAATCTTTTTTTTCACTGGTTTTCAGAGGGAGGACTGTACCCTAATACTTTCCAAAGTAGTAATAGCACTTTAGATTGATGTATGTACATTTTCCAGAACAGATAGTTCCAGAGCTTGAACTATCTTGAAAATACACGTTCAATCCACATTGTAAGTGTCTTCTTTTGTGCTTTCTGCATGTTGCAGCCTAGGTTCTTGCATTTTGGTGCTACAATGTAGCTTAAAGGTTGTATGACATGCTGCTTTTTGGATGCTTTTATATAGACCTTAGTGGTCCCCTAATACTGTATCTGAAGTCTCTTTTATGTAGGTCTTAGTGGTTCCCTAATACTGTATCTGAAGTCTCTTTTATGTAGGTCTTAGTGGTTCCCTAATACTGTATCTGAAGTCTCTTTCCCGAAATTCAGCCTTGGTGCACAATTACAGCTACTATAGCCAGTCGCACAATGAGCTTTCCTTAGGACGTGCCATTTCTGTTTCTGTAGCTTTAAATGCTATTGAGGAGGAGAGAGGGGGGGCAAGGTGGAGGGTGGGGGTGTGGCCTTGACCAGCTGGCGGCCACGGTTGTAGCTCTATTTCCACATGGCCAAATTCTCTGGGCAGTTGTGGGCGGCGGGCAAAGCAGAGAAAGGGAAGGTAACCTTTCCCCTTATGACGACATAAAAGGAAGATTCCAGATTGGTCCATCTGAGCTTTCATTTTCTCAAAGGCAGAGCAGGATACCCAGGGCTCGGTTTACACCTATCGCCATTTCTAGCCACTGGGGGACCATAGGCAGGTTGGGGGAACTCATATTAATGTTAAAAAAAAACTAATAAAGTGAAATTTTCATGCCATGGGACCTTTAAAAAATTACTGCAGACAGAAACTTCTTGCAGTCATTTAATTAAATTGTTTTGCTTAAATAGTCCAAATTTTGTTTGCATGCACGATAAAAACATGGGGTTTTTATCAGAGCACTAAAGATACCTGCTGCATGGTTCTCAAGTATCAGCCCACAGAGATGAAGCACAGAAGATACTGCAGGTGTTGGAACATGTGGCTGGTGGAGGGAAGTTCACTGGCAAGAGAAGAATTATAGCTACAGAGGGATGCAGTCTTAGGCTGCACACACTGGAGGATAACAGCACAGGTCATGGAAACTTTCTTCTTGATAAAAAAGGGACTCCATCTGATAGATCTTCTCATTGAATGCCAAGAAAATAGCAAGAGGAAGCATCTATCACAGGCTACAGACAGGTTTTACTTTGGCTGGGATGTTTTCTGTGCAAATTGCTACAACCAAGGATGTTGAATCCCCAAGGCAATGCTCTGTTGTTGTTGATACAATTCAGAAAAGCCCTGCATTGGTTAAGATCAGAGCACCCACTGCCTTGTGTTTTTAAATGATGACGATGATGATGATGATGATTGTGATGATGATGATGATGATGATGATGATGATGATGATGATGATGATGATGATGATGATGATGATGATGATGATGCGAAGGCTGCTCCACACATGTTTGATGTAGTGGTAAAGCAGAGGATGCTTTAGGGTGTGGCCATACGCCCACCTGTCAATCATGATAGAGGCTTAGCAATGCGTATCCATAGCACTGTGTACGTTAAAATAGCCCTGGACTCGTTTTGTAGCGTAGTGTAGTAGACCCTCTTACTTTGTGTTTTTACTTCATCAAAGTTAATTTGAACATTTTGGTCGCCTAAAAATGTCTCATTTAGCATTCTGTCAACCAAGCTAGCTAGCGCTAGCTAGCGTTAGCTGGTAACTTAAGGGAAAGTGTGCCGATTTTCTGTTCTGCCGTACATGCAGGTGAATGGTGCCAGCACCAGGAGGTCCGTGTTTACCCCACCGGTAAATCTCCGCTGGATGACTTGCTTCAGAAGTGATGATAATCAGCAAATTTCCCTTCTTTGGAATTAGCTTAGTGCATCACAGTTGCAACCATAAACAACACTGACTTGGCCCCGTCATCCCCCCCAGCCCTACCCTCTCTACAAATATCGAGAAGAAAATCACTTAAAAAAAGATACAAGATAGCGACGCCCATATTGCCAAACACAGGGCTACAAATCAGTGGGCCACGTCACTGTGAGGTGTATTTTCATCCTATTTTATCTGATCATTCTATATAACATGTATTTGAGCTTTATCTGAACATTTAGGACTGGTATCTAAGATTCGACAGGAGACCTCGTATGAACTTTACTTTCAGAAGACACCTCTCTGGAAACATCTGGCATGCGTTATCAGTGGGGCCCCGACACAGAGCCAGTTGGCTTGTAGCCATTGGTCAAAGTATTCTTTCCAACCCCATCTATGTTACATACAGTATAGAATATATACCATGTTCAAACAAAGAAAGCCAGAGTGACTTTTGAGAATCTGGGAAAACGGTCCGTCCACGGGAAGGACATTAAAATGGATTTTAATTTGTAGACTGTGTCATACTTTCAGTGCAGAGAAATAACGAACTTACACCAGAGGGCCCTTTGGTTGTCAACCTGCCAATAATAGCATAAAGTAACACAATATTAACATTATTTAAAAGGTAATGTGATGGACAGATATTTTTACTATGCCGTTAACAGCTAATCATGAAGGGATTAAACACAGACCTTAGTCACTCAGGTGCTGAAATGTGTTTCGAGTGGTCGGATTTTGACAGATTTTGAAATTATGGCACTTTTTCCTGAATATTAAAAAGTATAAAAGGTGTTAACACTCACATTTCTGGCAGGTTGATGCAGATACACTGCAAGTGAATTAAACATTTTCTCATTCTTTCCTGACCAGCTTTGGTGACAGATAAGCTTTGGTGTCAGCTCAAACATTGTTTAAAGTCTGCATAATTAGGTGTGTAATTTTATGGCCTGTTTTAATCACATGGGTGGGTGTGTGTGTGTGTGTGTGTGTGTGTGTGTGTGTGTGTGTGTGTGTGTGTGTGTGTGTAGGCGTGTGTGTGAGTGCTTCCCATACAAATCTTCGTGTGTCTCATGACTGCTCTATCCTCAATGTTTATTGATCTTGCCAGTGGAAGACAGATTGCTGTCTAACAACATGGACAGAAAAATCAACGGTGGATCACTGTTGCTCTCTTATTCTCTCCTTTCCCTCTAGCTCACTCACTCTCACTGTTTTCTTCCTGCTGGCAGTGTTGCATTTAATTACCATTGGATTGTCTCTGTCATTTAGCCTCTTCAGCTCACAACACTACAAACTCCTCCAATAACCACGCAACAACAACACCTGTTGTACTATTGGTTTCCTTTATTAGGACATGAGAAAGAAGTAATCATATGATCTACAGCAGAGGTGCCCAATCTACGGCCTGCTTTGGCCTGCTGTCTATTTTCAAATAGACTGCAGTGAATTTAATAAATAGCACTGTATGTACATTGCACTTCATTCGCAGATAGAATTTTTGACGCACGGAAAGAACACGCACTTTTGATAGCCCCAGTGATGGTGAACGTAAACTCCCATGCTATAAACAACTGCACCAAAACATAGACTTATAAAAAAATGTAATAAATCATCAGAGCCAGCCGCTACATAATAATATAATATTCTGAATTAGCCAAACTTACTGTACTACACTCCCTTCTGCAGCATTGGTCTCCATCTCTGTTGCTTCTGGTAATCCACATTCAGACCCACAGCACGCTTGTTGTTCTGTGTTGGTTAGTTCCATAGATTCGTTATCCATATCTATCTCTTCATCCTCCTCTTGCTCATTTTGTTCTTCTTCTTCCTCATATTCCTCAATGCCCTCTCTCTCCCCTCATGTCTCTCTCCCTGGTGTGCTGGCTCAGATATAGCGCTAACATGCTAGCTGTATTAGCTGAAGCTGCACTTGAGTTTAAAAACAAATCATTCAGTTTGCAGCATTTTTCAACGTCAGCCAACAGTGCTCTCTTATATTTCTCTCTCTTTTTCTCTGCCCCCCCCCCCCAGCTAGGGGGGTGTCGCTTGATGCCTCGATTAATTTTTTTGTCAACTACTTCAAACCGTAGCTTACAACTTCCAATTTTCAACTTCCAACCACCACGCTCGCTGACGCAGACCATAGACACATAAAGACGCAGACGCAGTCTACTCGGGTCTACTTGATTCTGTCTTGAAATTCCCAGAAGGCATTGCTTCATTTTAACTTTTGCAAACAAATGTTAAAATAAAAGAAATGCAGGTATTTCAAACCATGCACGTTTACGTTTTTGAACATCTGATCTGAATAAATAATTCTGCTACAAAACAATACAGACTGATGTAAAAGTTTGTGACTCTAGAGGGTAACCATGACTGTGATATCGAGAGACTCATATGTGGTATAAATACAAATCAGATTACATAACTAATAGGTGTGCAGGATTTGGATAAATTTGTCTATCAATTGGCAAAAGAACTTTGTTATTGATGCTTGAAAGGGGGCCGAGAGAAATTATAATTGGCTGCATGGCTGTGACAATCATGCGGCTCTCTAATTGGCCGGTCGGCCCCTCTGGCATCTGCCCAAATGGCAGATTACCAGTCCGTCACTGACCAAAAGTATGTGGACACCCAAACAGAGTATTGAAGCTGACACACTAACCAGACGGCCGACCGTCATTAGAAAAGGCAGTCGGACTGATCAGTCGGGTCCCCGAGATCCCAAAAACTGCCTCAAAACACACTGAGGCGACACCGACTTGAGTGTACATAATATGTCTCCATAGCAGCAGGCGGCGCTACTCTGTATCAAAGGGTACTTCTATACTCTTTGTCTGTATTGTTGCCCAAGAAATGAAAACCGGCAGCTGATTGGACGAGCGCGTCACGTGAGTTTGTTTTCTCCAGAAATTCAAAGCCAGACTGTCATGGCGGCTTGTTCAGAATATGATCTCATATTGTACTAAAATAGTTCACTGAAACATGTTTCTGAAAACATTTTAAGCGAGAAATAGGCCATACAGCTGCTGAATCTGTCTTCATTTCAGATCGACAAAGGTCAGTTTAAAAGATTTTCATCTGATTTTGATGAGGCTCATCCGCTCGCCATTTCCGGGTGAGTCCCGACTGCCCTGCTTCCGACTGAACATGTCAGGTCGGCCAAAATGAACGCCGACAGCCCCTCAGACGGACGACGGCATGGAACACACTGAACAGACTCGAGTCACTGACCTCGCCAATGTGTCAGCGCCCTAAGTCGACAACTGAACATTACCTGCATTCCAAAACCATGGGCATAAATGTGCTGCTACAATATCCTCCACTCTTCTGGGAAGGCTTTCAACCAGTTCTAAAATCTGGCTACGGTGATTTGCTCCCATTCAGCCGCAATTAGTGGTGATAAGGCCTTGCTCACAGTCTGCAATGTTGAATGGGTTTGAGTTCAAGATGTATTGCAGACCAGTCAAGTTCTTCCACACCAAACAGGGGAAAAGATTTTTGTTTTTTACAGACCTCACTTGATCCATGAGGACATTGTCATGTTTTGTGGGCCCACACACACACTACATGTTTGAAGCACAACATTTTCAACGTGTTGTAGAATTGATGGTCCTTTCACATTTAACCTGTTTGGTTTGTCTCACAGCCAACTCTTGTGCATGTTCTAAGTCAGTTTAATTGGTTTAGCCTGGTTTGAAAGTTCCCAATCAAACTCTTATACTGACTAAACAACTGGGCCGACAAACAAAAAAAATCGAAAAGCTAAACTACTTACATCCAACTGTTAGCTCTGAACTGTCAGGTAAGCGATCATTTAAAGCAACACTAGAGAACTTTTCCCGCTTTGGTCCCCCTACAGGTTGGAAGCGGAATTGTCCATTACATTACATTGTGCAAGTTTGCCAGATCGGGTAGTGGATCTTTAGTTCGAATGAACTGGACAATGTAATGTAATAGACAATTCCACTTCCAACCTGTAGGGGAACCGAAGCAGAAAAAAGTTCTCTAGTGTTGCTTTAAGCGATGTATATTCATGCAAATTTTTTGGTAACCATGGTACCACATATCAGTGTATGAAAACAGCCGATGTGTGATGACCTAGCAGCTGCCTCATCCCTTTTTCTTTTCAATCCATAATCAACTCCACAGACTAATACCCCTTTCATAACGAGGGCTCAACCATGGTTAACCCAGGGTTGACTCTGTGTTTGAAAGGGTTAATCCCTGTAGCCAGGTTGATTCAGTGGTAGAGTAGGCGCACATATACTGAGAGGTTTATGCCTCGACGCAGAGGTCCAGGGTTCGAATCCGACCTGTGAAAATTTCCTGCATGTCTTCCCCCTCTCTCTCTGTCCTGTCAAATATAAAAGTAGAAAAGCCCAAAAAAGAATCTAAACGGCCCAGGTCGAGAGGTGGGTCAGACCCGGGTAAGACATGGGTCGATTTCAATGTGAATTGCTCATGACCAGGGTTATATGGTACTATATTGGTTTTAAATGTGGGGGGGGAGGCACAGTCGTCACAGATCGCCGTACATACTGTGCTTTATGCTGGGTTTTCACAGTCAGCTTGAATAACGCCAGAGCGGAGCGGTTCAATTCATTCCCTACAAAAACAGCGGTATGAACGAAGTCCGCCGGTAGTGGTGAAAGTGCTTGGATGCAAAAACAAAGAAAAGATGACACAATAACCACAATATACAAGACCATACAACAAAATAAAATAATGACAAAAATAGATGAACTGTAAACTGGATAAACCTATGTGTAATGACAACACCATAAATCCATCATACAGGTCTCTCTTCAGCCCAAAGCTTCTTAGGAGCCCTCCAGAAGGCTCAGGTACTATCCCCATTTCCCCGTGTAGACATTCTGTACGGCATACACTGTACGGCATCTTTTCAAACTCTGGCACCGTGGCCATCTCACAAGCCCACTCTTGGATTGACGGCACACCTTACTTTAGTTTGAATGCCATCAAACAAAAAGGAATGTTCTTCCCTCATCCTTAAATGGTCCTAATCGATAGAATGGCCTACTTATGTTGTGCTTCAATCAAGAGTGTACTGCACAATCGAGAATTCATATACAAAATACCTAGTTCTGGACCATTGGTATACAGCTGGACTGGAGTATGTGACAACGTCAGCTGTTGACCAAATATGACGTGTTAACCCCCTGCCCATTTCCAGCACGTGAAGTAATTGGTATGTATCGCACCCGGGTTGTGATCCAGGTCACATGTGAATTGTCATGACCACCATGACAATTCACATCCGTGATGTTAGGCTTGGTTTGAGCTGACAAAAGAAGGGTTGATACGGTTTCAGATAACCCTGCTCTGACCCTGGTTACGGGTGTGAGAGAGGTATAAGAGGGTCTGGCGTTTGCTACACTTGTTAGGGAACAAATTCTATCAGGAGAGACTTCGTTGCAGATATGCAAAGATTTATTGAACATATGCATAATATAAAATGTACAGAGTCTTTGGAGATTAGACTCCACCGTTATAAAATAATTTTGAAAGGGGTAGAGAAGCCAAGACATATTCCCCCCCGATGGAGCCTAGACACTGGTGATGGCGGAGAGGGAACCTGAAGACCGAACGAAGGTGTTGGCCGCCGGAAGGGGACTCAGGGCGCCGTGGTTGGCGATGACCAGAGGTGGAAGGGGGAGGAGGAGGGTTGCACGTTTGCCTGAACAGACAGCTGACAGCGCGGAGAAGACATTTCAAGCAGGATGACATGCTGTGATTGGATCATGAACTTTGTGGCCAATTCTGGTTGATTACTGAAAGTGTACGCCTCTCAACAGCTGAATAGTTTTTGGAAGAGAGCGTTGATTAGAAGTCTTTGAAGAATTTGCCCTGAGCTTTATTAGAGAAATACTAAAAAAAAAGGTGGAGAGGGTAAATAGAAAGAAGAGAGAAAAGCAAGACAGAAAAAATTCAGTTGCCCTAAAGATGGCTGAGGGGCAACTCAGTGAACAGCAGTGCAGTTGGGAGATACAGGAAGTCAACTGGTTAAGTGATTCAACTGAGAGCTAATGAGAATGAATGTTTGCCTTTATAGCCCCCCTCCCTCACTCTTCCTGCTGGCCTCCACAGATAGCCCACACTACATTTATCTTCGCACACTGACACCTTTTTAACACAATGCTACATGGAGCATACCGAGAAGGATAAAAGGAGGGGAAAACACTCCGTCATCAGAAACAAACATCAAGGAGTGCGGGCCTCACCTCGAAGGCCTTTTTTCTCGCCTTCATATGTGCGCAGGACATTTCTGCAGAGAGAAAAGAAGGAGGGAGATCGAGGGAAAGAGACAAAGACAGCGATTAGATCGGCGCGTTGGGTCGCTTTAAATGCTCTGCGTACGGTATTTGGCGAAGAAGGACACTACTGATAAGAGAGGCAACAGTTAAAGCACTGCTCTACGGGGAGATAGTGACTTTAAATATAACGACACCCACGGCATGCTCTTATCTCTAGTGGAACAAAGCCGAGAGACGGAACCAAAGGTTGTGGCCCGACTTATAAATATAGAGACTAGATACTGCTGAGCAGGCAGGTGACTGAGTCAGGTAATTCACAGAAGCATACCTCTCAAGACGCATTTCAACCCGTTCACACGCCACACCTTGTATTTCTCACGCAGAGAAATTACCAGGATAACGGCCACCAAGTCGCGTCGCTATTTTTTAAACAGTGGAACAGGTAGAGGAATCAAGTGAGTTCCCCATAGAGTTCAGAAGGCCCTGCCACGCACCAGCTGGGTGAGTGCGGATTTAAAGTTGCGGCTTTCGTCGCTGTTTGTGACTTTGCCTAAGATTGAGTGCAAAGTGTACTCGCCCTGTTGTTTATCTGGTTGCCATGACTTTGCGAGTGATGACGTCCTGTCACTGTTCCAGTTTCTCACCCTAAAGGGGAGAGAGAGCGGATGACAGTTGGCTTGAGTTCAGTAGAGCACACGGCTCTGTAGAGTCGTGTAATTATGACTTTATATACTACATGTAGGCCTACATAGCGGAAACCCTGTTGTGTGTCTGCCCTATTTCTGATACTGTGGCGGCAGAAATCAACATAGAGGAAACACTGGGTAGCTTTTGCGCGTATTATTATTATTATTATAGCTACATATTGAATCGGCGGTTTTATATTTGTATAAAGATACCCATTTTATAATGGGCCTACCCATAATACTTTTATAACAATACCCATAATAATTTGGAATATTTTTCTTTCCTTTTATTATTATTTCATTATATTTTATCCAAACAATGCAGAGTATTGATTATTGCGCGCACACACACACACACAAAGAAATGCTGAATTAAATTTAAAAAAATATTTGTACTAGCATGTCCTTTCACTGCTTCATTATTACAAATCTGAACTACACCTGTAAATAAGTTCTATATTCAGCTAAATATTCCTTTCTTTTTGGACTCTCTGTTCCTTTAAAAGTCAAAAAGTCAGATTGTGATACTGTTGATCAAAAGTGAATGTTTTGGTCCAAAGTTTTGCTATCATAAATGTTGGTGCAACTCAGGTCTTGTTTTTTTTTTTAACGTCCTTTGTCGTCTTCATTGTTAATAATATTTACTAAGCCTGTAAATAAGCACAAACATAGTCTCGCTTTGCCAGACCTTCCTCCGCCGCGCTGCAGAGGAGGGTCTGGCTAGTCCACACAGCATTCCATGAAGGGAGAGAAACGTGCTCTGGTTTATTGGCATTTCTTTAAACCAATCACAATCGTTATGGGAGGCGCTATTCACAGTACAGAGCCCCGGTGCCGCTGCAAAATAGCCTCGGGAAGGAACTTGTTTTGGTTGAATGTGTGTACGTTCAAAAGTTGTTTTAAGGCGCTTGACACACCAACCCGATTATCGGCCGTTGGTGAGGTCGGTGACTTGAGTCTGTTCGGTGTGTTCCGTGCAGTCGTCAGTGGGAGGAGCCATCGGAGTTCATTTTGGCCGATTTGACTTGTTGAATCAGCCAGTGGGCAGTCAAACTCAATGACCAATGTGATTGGCGGAGTGCTAGCCTTTGACTAGCGAATCAGTGCACGAGATACCGGAGCTGACAACGCCAGTATCTTCTTATTACTATTCAATTCAATTCAATTTTATAATAGTATCAAATCATAACAAGAGTTATCTCGAGACACTTTACAGATAGAGTAGGTCTAGACCACACTCTACAAATTCCCAAACCCCAACAATTACAGTAATTCCCTCAAGAGCAAGCATTAGCAGTGGCTGTTGCGACAGTGGCGAAAACTCCCTTTTAGGAAGAAACCTCGGCAGACCCAGACTCTTGATAGGCGGTGTCTGACGGTGCCGGTTGGGGTGTGATGAACAGTGGCAAACAATAGTCACATTAAAGATAGTGGAACAGTGACTTCGAAGGTAGTCGTTGTAGTTCATGTCATAGCAGGGCACATCGTGTCATACTGAGTAGTGCAGTCTCCAATACCGGATCCTGACTAGCCATCGTATTTTCTTCCGTTCAGCGAGTAATGACAACAACGAACCTTCTTGACTACTATCAACACTCTCTGATGAAAACAATGACTGACGAGAGCGTGCTCTGTGTTTACTAGGTCTAGAGAGATTTCCGGTTTTCATTTTTTTGCCGACAATACAGATTAGTGCCGCCTGCTGGGAGTCGACTGATCAGTCCGACTGCCTTTTCTGCCAAGCAACAGACAACTCAGATTGGACAGATAGTCTAGCTAGCTGTCTGGATTTACCCTGCAGAGCTCTGAGGAGCAGTTAACCATAGTCCTCAGAAATCCACCGGAGGTTAGAACACCAACACACAGAAAGCGGAAGGTAACGGACATCCGGCCGAAAAGAGTTTCATCCGGCGGGATTTCTGGCAGCACCGGAGCAATCCCGGAAGTGGAACGTCGTGGATATAAACTAGCACAAACACAACAGGAAACAATCGATATGAAGATCACATTACACCAAGAAACTGTTAGAAATGTGTTTCTGCTTCTGAAGTTAAAAAAGAGCTAAAGCCTTTCAGATGTACGAGTGTAGTGTTTCCACCATGCACCTCTAACAAAGAATGTACTCTCTTCTGGAGATGGAGCACAATTTCACACATTGGCCAACAGAAAAACTAAACATTTAATGAAACTAAATTAAACTTGAGACAAAACAACACTGGCGCGGCAATGGGCCTCTAGTTAAAAAATGAATACAGTGGGCTTCCCTCACAGGATGAAATATCTCATTTAGACGCCCTTGTCAGGACAGGGGCCAATCAATAGCTATGATGTATTTGCGCTGTGACGCTGAGGCTGGGGCAAGTAATATGTAACATACGGATTAAAATCTTTCCGTCCCACTAGACCTGCAAGACCTGGCATTTATCTCTCTGTCTGAACGGCCAGAGACACAGTGCAGGGACTTCTTTGCTGCCCTGTTATCACGTTTATTAAAATCCGCTTTGGGATGTACAGAAAAGACGCAAGAGCAATCCTCAGCCATCTATCTAGCTGTACAATATGGTGTCTCTCTCTTCCTCCTCCTCCTCCTCTATCTGTGCTGGTGGCATCAGCAGGGTGATGGATGACATTACCCAGCAGGGATTCAGCAGGCGGTATTGCCATGGAGCAGGTATTAGCATGGAGCCTCTCGGTCCCTTCTCGGCCCATCGATTTGGGCTGCTGCACGACCCTAACCTCCTTAAGGGGCCTTCGGGCTGGGGGAACAGAGCCACGGTACAAGCCCTGGGGATAATCTTTGCCCTGGTCTTCATCCTTCATCATCCTTATTCATCCCTCGCTGCCCTCCCCGTCCCCCCTCCTCCCTCCCTTCTGTTCTGTGTTAGCTTCCACGCTGTCTCTGTCTGTCTGCCTCTCTCCTCATCCAGTTTAACGGCAATTGCCAAATACTAATGCCACAAAAAAAATAATAAATCCTCAAAAATGACTAGTATGTACAAGTACTTCTGAAAAGACATACCGTAAGCTGTTCTCCCACGGCTGGAAAAATATTGCCAATCCTTTCCCAAATGAGTTTATCCCTGAGAGGCATTTTTCTGTTGTTTTGAATTTTAATGGAAAGCGGGACATCATCACCATGTTGATAACAAAGCTTTTCTGTCTTTATGTGCGTGTTTGTCTGAGACATGTGCAATTCTCTCTTTTCTGAATTCCTCACTATCTCTGGCACAAATGATAAAAATATAAACGTTGTGGAGGTGCCTTTTGATTTACACACACACACACAGACGTACGCAAAAGTGCCACCGCAGCATTGTTTTCAGCGCTGCTGCTGTTTTCTAAGGTGATTAGAGAGTTAGGAATCCCCAACATCATTTGCGAGCATTGTGGTTCCATTCACTGTTGACAAGCAGAACCCTGTAATCCAATAATTGTTTAGGTTGGGAGTGAAAAGACCCAAACTGCATGTGGCAAAACATGAAGCTTAGCGAAGTGCAATCAGGAAGACAACTGTTTCAGTTTACCTTCTTTTTTTTAATGATTTTCCACCGCTTCCAAACTATTTTGTATTTGCCAGTAATTCATATTAATGAATTGGATTAAAATCTTTATTGTTATTAGGTTTTCCAAGTTTTATCTCACTGAGTATGGGTGGGACTGTATAAATTATGGATATAGTCTCCAGGACGTCACCCATAGGTTTCTGAAGCGGCGAAATTCATCTCAGAGTGGGCAGCTCTTGTTGGCTCCAGCTGTGACCAGAGTTCGTGGAGCGTTACTGAGTAGTGAGCCCTGGTCTCTGCAGTTGTAGATGATTCACCTGTACATCCACATCACTCCAAGCTATTCTATTCCTAATGCTATGAAATATGTAGTCTATGTCCACGACGTTCCGGTGCTCTGATGTCCTTCTTTTCGGGCCGGTGTCCGTTACCCTCCGCTTTCTTTGGGTTGGAATTGTAAACTCCGGTGGATTTCTGAGGGCTATGGTTAACTGCTCCTCAGATCTCTGCAGGGTAAATCCAGACAGCTAGCTAGACTATGTGTCTTTTCTGTTGCACGACTAAAACAACTTTTGAACGTACACGTTTCACCAAAACAAGTTCCTTCCTGAGGCTATTTTGCAGCGGCACCGCGGGTCCGTCCGGCGATTAGCGCCGCCCAAGACGATCTTGATTGGTTTAAAGAAATGCCAATAAACCAGAGCACGTTTCTCCCATCCAGGAAATGCTGTGTGGACTAGCAGACCCTCCTCCGCAGCGCTGTGGAGGAAGGTCTGGCAATGCAAGACTATGAAATATGTTACCTACTAACAAGTATTCCTATAGGGTAAACATGCCTTAATATGCCACAAATCTTTGTGTGTGTGTGCTCAGAACGGCAGTATATCATCTCATCATCTTGTTCTGTCGCTTATGATACACACCATACAGGAAGAAGATACGCTTAAAGAAAAGCTTCTTGCTTTTAGACAATAATAAGAGGGACACACAGCTTACACTACAACGCTGAATGGTTTTAAAGAGAACTATCAATTATTTTTTCTGCTTAACATTGAGCATACACAGACACAGAGACACGATGCCTGTAGATCAGTATAACCTGTACTGTAGTCTGGTGTAGTGGAAGTTTCCTTTGCAGCAGGGGGGAAGTTTTTAGAGTTTAGTAAAATGAAACAAATAAGACAGTCTGAGACTAGAACCAAGTTGGGTTTTTGTATTTTATTAAAGATATATTTGCAAATAGGAGCAACATGATTTCACAAAAGGCCGCAGCCCAGTGTGGAGTCAGTTTCTCAAATGAGTGAACAAGAACACTAGACTTATATGCATTTTCAGAGTGACAGCACACACGCACTTGGATTATTATGACACTACAGTTCTTACAGGCAATCTGATACACATGAAGACAATCAGGAAAAACACAAGAGACATCTCGGAGCCATTTCGCCTCCTCCTCCCTGTACGACTTTCACCCCCCCAGTTACATCTTAACTGGCATGGGAAAACTAGAGATAGTTTTTAGGGTGACCTTGTAGCCCCCATCTGTTCAGACAAACAGTGCTCACATTATGTTCCAGACTGGACGTCTCAGCAGTTAAGCAGAAACTGAGATAAACTGTCTTTCAATAATGTGAGAGAATTAAAGTAGAAATAAAACATAAAAATATAAGGAATTATGCTTAAATGTAATTTTTCCCATTACACTGGATCAACAGAAGTACATTTACAGGATAACTGGCTGACATCTGGCGCGTGGCTCACATGGCGGATGTCCCTCGCCTTCCGCTCTCTGTGTGTTGCTGTTCTCAAACTCTGTTCACTGCGGGTAAACTACAACAAACTACACTGAAAATGGCAAGTTTTAAAGAAGATTTTAGATCGTGCTACAGAGCAGGCCCGCTTGGTTCTTTCGGGGAATGGTTGTAAAGATTTCCAAAGAATGTTTATGGCATTTTCTCTCTAACTGGGACATTTTGGGACCGATTGGCGGGATTGCTATGGACAAAATACACAGCCATACACTGAAAAGAACAAATTATGTTTAACCATGTATCCAGCTTATTTGAATAGCTCATGTTACTGTATTGTATGAGCAATTAACTTCATTTAAAGGTACAATATGTAACATTTCTGCTTTAAAATGTCTAAAAATGACCATACCTATGTTATATATTTTTATGAGTTGTGTTCTTACACTATCCCAAATGTTTCCACCAAATGTCAAACCCGGAGAAATCTGTTATTTTATTTTCAGACACGGCACGTTTCCTTTAGTCGCCAGTCAGTGGCGTCATATAACCTTTCACCCTCCAGTTACTCTAACTTCTGTCAGAACACTGGCACCAAGATGATATGTTCAGGAGTAATTGTAAATCATGCAATGTCACAGAAAAAAAATACTTGTAACCGTAATACTGCTTTTTTTTTGGCCATAAAGCATCATTTTGTGATTAATTACATCCCACTTTTTATCACAGTAATACAACAGATACCTTATTTATTTTGAAAGTTCAATATCGACAAGTAGCTAACATTGATGCTAATGCTTTGTGGGTAACATTATGAGGTTACAACATCATTCAACACGCTTTAGTATGACTGTTTCGACCACAGCTAACAGGACTGGGCTAACCCACGAATAACTTCACTAGCAACGTTAACTGTATAGATAGACGATTAATCTAATGCTAATTTAGCCAGCTAGAACACCCCGGTCCGTTTGCCTCACCCCCGGGCGCAGAGAGACTCAGTCGGGGATGACAGCTGACAACAGCCCGGGACATATAGCTAGCTAGCTATCGTTAGCCCCCAGTCAGCTATCAGCCAGCTACTTTTATTACAGCAACCCCGGGCCAGAACTTATCTCCAGTGCCTGGTGCTTACGACGCTAACGGCAGTTTAATTAAACGTCGGAAACGGACCATATCAGCAGTGGCGGATTTAGTCATTTTGGGGCCCAAGGCAAACACAGACATGGGGCCCTCTACACAGACACACAGACACTCACACAGACACTCGCACACAGACACTCACTCACACACTCAGGCCCTGTTTACACGATGACGCTCTCGGGTGAAAACGAAAAAATATTTTATTGGATGTGCCTTTCGTTTATACGGCGACGGCGTTTTTGGGGCTTAAAAACGCAAAAAAGTGAAACCACCTTCCAGAGTGGAAATCTTAAAAACGCTCCACCGTCGCGTTACCGTCTAAAGGGTAAAAACGCAAAAGTCTGAAGACAGAGGTGTGGAGAGAGACGAGAAAAAGGCGTCTGTTGTTACGGAGTAGGATACAGAAATTATAGGCTCCTGTTAGAATTTCAATGTAATGGCTCAATATTTAAATGATTTCAACAATGTGGATAAGGTTGTTATAGTTCGATGACGATATGTAGGCTATTCATTTGAGCCAGAGCAGGCGACAACGTTACGGATGAAGAGAGAGAGAGAGAGAGATAGAGAGGCAGCGGTCAGCGGTCAGAGGTCAGAGGAGGGTCTGCTTCAGCCTCCTCTGCCCACTGCCTCTCGCTCTCAAGCAGGAGAGAAGTAGAATGAATGTTCTGCGCAGGTGGGTGTCTTGGTGGTGTTGTGTGGCAGTGCCACCTAGTCACCTGGAGTGCATACTACATCGAATTTCACACACTTTTGCGTCACCATACCAGATCGTTTCCGTGTAAACATAGCCTCACTCACACACAGACACTCGCACACAGACACTCTCACTCACACACACTCACTCACACACAGACACTCTCACTCACACACACTCACACACACACACACACACACACACACACACACACAAACACACACACACACGGAGATCAGCCCAATCATTTTTTCTCCATTCTTCATTTGCAGGTAATAATTCCTGCTTGTAAATCTTCGCCCCTCTTGATTTTTAGGATAAATTCTGTCGTCCTTGCTCTGAACTGGGCCTCTCTGCACACGTGAGCACCGCTCTTTGTCAGTGAGATGTTTTGACCAGAGTGCTGCTGGGTCATCTTCAAGTTCAAGAGTTACACACTGGTCATGACTGCTAGTAGGCCTACTCATTAGTTGTTCATTGGAATTGTCGTCTTTTTCGTCATAGACGTCGTCAACATTATTATCACTGTCACTGAAAGTGAACGTGGACAAAGGCGCCGATTTATGTTTTCCTCCGTGGGTGCTCACGCTCTTTAAAAAAAAAAAGTCAAAAAATGTTTGCGTTCAGAACCTTAGGAAATGGACAGCGGCCGACACGAACACACACACACACACACACACACACACACACACACACACACACACACACACACACACACACACACCTATTAACTCCGATAATAACGCCGTAAAAGTTAGTCTAGTCTATCTTTCAACTCAGGACAGCGCCACTTCTCACAACTACAGATAGGATTGGAGATGAAAAGTTGAACTGACATGTAACCGCGATCAGCCGTTGGGAAATTAAGAATCAATGCCACTGACATAACCGATCGCACTATGACACGAGTTAGTTATTAGTTATTAGTTATTCATTTTAAATTAATTTTGCCTACTGGCAGTCTGGCACCACTGGGTGCTCGTATTTCGTGGGTGCTCGAGCTACGGAGCACCCACGGTACCTATGCGGAAGTTTTGTTACCTGAAGTTGAAGGATCCTCATCATCCTGTAAAGGTGAATTGGATGTAACGTTAGCAGCAATATCGCTGGAGCAGCCTGGGCTGGCTCTGTCGGCAGCGAACGGTAGCTCCTCCTCGCTAGCAGCAGTGCTAACGCTTCGTGATGGTGCTTGTAGCGTTGTTGTTATTGTCAGCGGCGGGCATCACGCAAGAACTTTGTTAACTCGGCAAAATTTTTTTTTAAAAACGTTTTTCTTTTTCTTCCTCCTTTTTCAGCACCGCTTGGGTAGTTTCGCTTCATTACTCTAGTCTGTACACTGTCTGTCACTCTGCACACGCACTCTGTCTGTCTCAATACATCCATGGTCTGTCTGTCACTTTTTTTCTCCGTTTTTTGGCGCAGTATATTACAGCGCTTGTCACTTTCGCAGATGAGCAGTAGCCTAGGTGATTTAATGGAATAGTCCAATGTAGTGAGGTGGGGGCCTCCGGTCTGCGAAACTAATGATTTGATGCCATTTTTGCAAATGGAGTTTTAGAAATATATAATTTGCGAAAAGTAAAAAAAAAAACAACCCTTAACCATAAGTTAATAGGGCATTTTGGGGGCCCTAGGTAGCTCGGGGCCCAAGGCAATTGCCCGACCTTTGCTTAATGGTAAAGTCCGCCCCTGCATATCAGACCAGGCACCGGAGTCACAACAGCGGCCATCCATAGAGTTAGCTACATCTCCGCAGCGCTACCGGTGTATGTGCTGAAAATCTCCTCCCTGCCGAATTTCTCCCCTCTTCGCGTTAAGCTGTATTTACGGTTAGCTAAATTAACCCGACAAAAGGTGAGTTAAGCACCAAAACGAAAAGTTAAGATTACTGAAAAGTGAATGGGAGATAATTCCGGGCAGCTGGGAGATGTTCTGCTGCTGCACAACCGGCATTGAACGTCCTGGCTCGCGGTCGGAGATTCCCCGACAATCCCCACCCACACCTGTCTCTCAGCCTCGTTTAGTAGCTAGCTAGCAAACAAACTAACAAACCCCGTCCGCCCGGTGTTGAAACGATCCAAAAGGTGACACTGATATGTGAAATATTTTGTGTTTTAGCTGCTGGCTACTGTTAGCTTGCTGGCTCACGAGCTAACTGGTCAGCTACAAATAAAAATCTAATCAAGAAAAACGTAATTATGTTGGGGAAACTGCAGCTATTTTATTAGAATGAATAAACGTAACGTGAATAAACTTGAACGGGTAAACTCGTCGGTGAACTGATGCATTCTAACTGGCAGCGAAGGTGTTTAACACTTAAAACTCCCATAATTCCACGCAACTTCCCAACGTCATCAAAAGTCCAGTTTTACCGTCCATTGTTTTGGTTGAGAGACCCCTAGTGGCAGAAAGTTACATATTGTACGTTTAATATTGTGTGTGGTGTTTCCTTTTGCGGGGTGCAAATGTTCCACCAAAACAAGTTCCTTCCCAAGACTGTTTTGAAGAGCCACCGTCACTGCGTCCGGAGCGTTTTTCTCTCCTATCCTAGAATGTATGTGTGGTGTAGTCAGACCTTACTTACGTACATGGTGGCACAATGGTTAGCACTGAGGCCTCACAGCAAGAAGGTTCTAGGTTCAAATCCAGGTCTGGGCCTTTCTGTGTGGAGTTTGCATG
This sequence comes from Perca fluviatilis, assembly GCF_010015445.1. Taxonomy (NCBI): domain Eukaryota; kingdom Metazoa; phylum Chordata; class Actinopteri; order Perciformes; family Percidae; genus Perca; species Perca fluviatilis. The sequence continues at coordinate 37,692,453 of NC_053119.1, forward strand.
TTCTCCCCATGTTTGTGTGGGTTTCCTCCGGGTGCTCTGGTTTCCCCCACCATTAAAAACATGTACTAGGTTCTCCGGTCAGTGTCCTTGATCTGGAGTTGGTCCCCATGTGCTGTAAATGGCTGCCCACTGCTCCCCTTGAGGGATGGGTTAAATGCAGAGAATGAATTTCGCTATGTGTATGTGACAATAAAAGTACCTTTACTCTGTGGAGATTCAAAGCTCTTAAAGGTCCCATGGCATGAAAATTTCACTTTATGAGGTTTTTTAACATTAATATGCATTCCCCCAGCCTGCCTATGGTCCCTATGGTGGCTAGAAATGGCGATAGGTGTAAACCGAGCCCTGGGTATCCTGCTCTGCCTTTGAGAAAATGAAAGCTCAGATGGGCCAATCTGGAATCTTCTCCTTATGAGGTCATAAGGAGAAAGTTTACCTCCCCTTTCTCTGCTTTGCCCGCCCAGAGAATTTGGCCCGCCCATGAGAAAGAGACCTGTCTTGGAAACGAGCAAAATGGCAGTTGGTCAAGGCCACACCCCCACCCTCCACCTTGCCCCCCCTCTCTCCTCCTCAATAGCTACAGATACAGAAATGGCACATTGACAGAGACTTCAGAAACAGTATTAGGGGACCACTGAGGCCTATATAAAAGCATCCAAAATACAGCATGCCATGGGACCTTTAAGTGTTAACACTTACTGCACCTAGTGAGAAACAGCGATACTTAATGTGACAGGTTTTAATCACACTTTTAATTTGCGATACTGCTCATTGTTCCACAAAGAAAGCCATAGAGCTGGTGAGACAATCAAGTATTAATTCATTTAGATCCGACCCATAAATAAATGGAGAACAATGTGGCTATCAAGCAGCAAATTTGATACATGGAGAAATGAGCAACGATAAGGCGTCAAACCCACCAACCGTCTCCAATTGGATTTTTTTTTTTTTTTTTGCCTAATCCCTTTGAATAGGAAGAAAGAACACAATTATGAGAAGACAATGCCCTTTCTCCTAGAAATTGAACACTTCTCAAATCCAACTTTAATTTCATTACATAGACAATTCCAAACAAAACAGCCATGTAATTAGACAAATAAAGCAGAGTTTTGTCCTGCACACTGGATGATTATTCCACAGCTCGTAAGCACTTGGACAAACACAGATATGTACACATTAATACACACAGCCACGGGTTAGGAAATGAACCTGTATTGCTGGCATAGATGATTACAAGTTTGAGGGATAATCGATGAAAAAGATGTTCTTCTATCGGTTACTGTGAGATCAAACACTGATTTAGTAACTTATGATTATGATTACACACTGTAAAAACGAAAATGTTGTGAAAACTCAAAATTTCAAGGCAACTTACTGCACTAGATTTTTGAGTTTGGAGTGACCAACTCAAACTCCTACGTTTTGAAAATAGTTCAGCCAACTAATAATGTTTTGTTCAAATAATTAACTTTCATATGCGTGCGCCAACTAATAATGTTTTGTTTAAATAATTTATCTTTCATAGATGTAAAAACTTAAAATCTTAAGTTTCACATACTAAATAATTCAAAAAACAGTCATGTCAACTAATTATCTTTTGTTCAGATAATTAACTTTTTGTTAGTAAAAACTAAGTTTCGACTTCTAAAAAGCCCCCGTGCAAAATAGGGGCCCATCTAAAGCTGCTGATCTTGCATCACTTGACATAAAAGGGCCACTAGTGAAGTGATGCGCCGCGCAGAATACTGGCTGAAGGAAGCCTATTACTGCTCAAAGTCTAACACTGCAAAACTCCAGCTCTTCTTATCAAACGTAACAGTCACTTACCTCATGGTTACAAATGTAAACCAGCACAACAATGACAATTACCAGGCAACAAAACATTACATTCTAAGCGAACACGTTTAATAAACGGAATTCATAAAGTTACATTTGTATTTCGAACAAACTGCAAACTTTTCAGCAAAGTTTGACACAACCATTTACTGCCTTGCATCATGGGAATTGACCAGCCAATGAACCACCTGACTGCAGTACGCAAATCGGAGTTCAAGGCATAGAGCAGGCCGAAAAGGTTGACAACAAAAACCCTGCAGAACTGCCCAGGAAACCCTGTTTTAGCGTGGAGCATGAAAAGAGTAATTGCACCTGGCCTCAATTTGAGTCTAACTACAATTTCAAAGTGGCGCCACCATACATTTTGAAGTGAGACCAACTTATCACAATAAACTTAATACAGTGAGTTGAAGTAACTACTTTAACAAAGTTTATAATGCAATTATGTGTTTTTGTTCTGTTTAATTGAAAATCAAAGTAAGATGAGCAATTTCAAGTTCTCGTTTTTACAGTGCACTAATTTCTTGTAAGCGTGTGACAGACTTACAGTAAACCCACACTTCTGCCTTGCATTTGATTCCCGGTGGTGTCATTGTCTCAATGTGTTGAGCAATTTAGAGTCAAAAGCACATTGTATTTCTACATTTCAGCTGCGACGTCCTCAAAGCAACAAGGTTATTTAACACTTCTGCTAATCGGTTAATGAGGACTTCCTCCCAGTGATGGCTTCTGTTCATTGCACATTTGGATGTGTATCCATTTTCTGACATGTAATAATTCCTCCCCAGATATAGAGACAGAAAATGACTGAGTATTAATAAATATATAATATATGATTTATCAGTTCTCTTTTCACAGAAATGTATGAAAACTACAGCTTTCCAAAAATCAAATTAATTTCTGTCTAACTTTTTTTTTTTTCGTGCTTTTTTCCTTCACCTCTCTTCGTCACCCCTTTTATTTACTTTTGCTACAGTCAAACTTTCCATTCTTGGAATGCACTTACAAGTTTTCAGAGTTCAGGCTGAGGTAAACAAACACAGGCTTTTCATTTCTGCTTTTGAACCAGCTCAAAGTCCAGACAAAACCGGGTACAAACACATAGATAATTAAGGATTAAAGTACATTTAAACCCTTATTAAACAATACTCAAAAATAATGTGAAACGTGTATTTCAGTATTATCAGTGGTGGAGTGAGGGTATGGGTGTGTAGGTGAATGTGTGGAAAGCAAATCTAACAGAACCCAAAAAGACAACCAAACCATAAACACTGCTGGCTGTGAGGAGAGAGAGAGAGAGAGAGAGAAAAAAAAAAAGAAAAAAAAAAAAAGAGAGAGAGAGAGAGAGAGAGAACTGGCCTAAGAGAGGAGAGAAAGAACTACACCAACCATTCATAACAATGAGCCACCTTGTTGGCAGCCCCCAGTAAATGTGTGCTTAGATGCCGTGTGTATTATCTCTGTGCTGATATAGATAGATCAAGTTGTTTGATTCAGTGCCATACTATTCAGTGACCCTCTGCCCACTTTCATGGCATGAATCCATCCATACTCACCTGGCTTCACTTAAGGCTGTTTTATGGTTCTGCGGAGGCTCCACGCAGAGCTTTCGCCGTAGCCTATGTAAGTGGCCTGATGTTTATACTTGTGTGCTGGTGTGTGCGTCGAGCAGGCATGTGTGTGAAAAGTGAGAGAGTGACGACGATTAGCTTCGGAGCAGAGGGGTCAGGAGAAGCAAAAAACGGCCTTTACATCCTCCTTATCATGGCCTACTCTACAACAACTACTTGTTCTGGCTGGCAGCAACATGGAGCATCCCTCTGTCCCCACGATTCAGAGACAAAACCATATGGTTGTGCGTGATAAAGTGAGTATACTGCTTTCTTCATATATTGTGTTACTTTAAAGGTTATTTGTAAATTGGATGTGATTATATGCTTGACCACTATACTGTATCAAATATATATATATATATATATATATATATATATATATATATATATATACTGTATGTATGTATATATAATCGTTGTCTTGCATTGAGACTACAGAAATAATATTGTGTTTAAATACGCAGTGCACTTGATTTGTTAATTGTAGCTGTAAGGAAATACAAGTATCCTTATAACCTTATTTAGAGTGTTCAATTTCTTATGCAACTGTCAAATGAATGTTTATCTCTTATATAGTAATCCCAGTGAAAGCTTGTTAGAGTCAAACAAGCCCTGGATGGATGTCCTACAGTACCTTTGGATATGGAATGGAAACAGTGCCATGGTACTTACCAGGACTGCTCTATAGTGTGGACCTCTGTGTCATTGAACTCAGCATAAGCCACTTACTTCCCTCCAGTTGACCACCACAGGCCCTGAGTGGATGAGAACATCTCCTCTGGAAGGGGGAAAGCGTGAATCTGATTAAGGATTACTAAATTAGGATTCAGGACCGTAGGGGTCAGGTTTGGGATTCAATTCCCACTACCAAAAAAAAAAAAATGCATGTACTGATGATCTTATAAGCTTATAAGTGAAATTTCTTTCCTACTTCCTGACGTGGCATGCTGGAGAAGCAAGATTTCTCAATAAAATTTCAGACATTAATTAATTAATTAATTTAGTTTATTGTATTGTATTGAAATGTCACATCACCATCTCCTAATTTTCAGCAGGGGTAGGCCTACTCCTCACCCACTCGGGTTAGAGTACTAGGTACCTAATTGTTAAAGCTATAGTGCGTAGTTTCTGTCTCCCCCATGAGGAATTTGTTGTCGTAGTCGGTGCATCCACATGACAAGCCTATCGTGAAAGCACTTAACCCCCACTTCTCCGCGCCGTGGCTGCTAGTAGCCAAGGAGGACACGGAGGATTAAAAAACATGATGGACTCTTCAGAAGAGATAATTATCTTTACTTCGAGGTTTCTGCGTGCGAAAGGTTGCCCGGACGACACCATTTTCTAAACATAGCCCTACTGAGAAATACAGAGAGAGTTGTGTGGAGCTGATAGTCTTAATTAGCTTTGTCATTAACTCTCTGGGCCCTCTCTTGCACTCACGCAATAGCCTTTGTACACCGACGCATGTATCATTCCTATTTTGCACCCGACGCGCTGCCGGGACTTCTCCCTCCACAGGCGCCCGCTAAATTAGGGAATGTATTTGCGCTCCCGGGGGGCGGTTCAGCGAAAAGAGGAGGCGTGTTCCGGCGCAAATGTTACTTGGTGCTATTCTGCAGTTTCAGAAAACAATTCCACCACTGACCAGGAAAAACCTGGTCTAAAGTCAGTGGCGCTAGTCTAAAGTCAGTAGCGCTAGTCTAAAGTCAGTAGCGCCTTATTCAGATGCTATTTTAGGGGCGCATGCTTGGCCATAATGTAGCGTGTGCAGAACGCGCATACACTTCTCTCATCTAAATGGATGCAGAAGTTCCCATTTTTGCAAACCATACATAATTACAAAGGAAAATATTACTGAAAATTGCGCTTCAGGTGTTTGGATAGGTCAGGAGGCACTTTACAGTACAGTCCTCAAAAAGTCCCAGCATTCTTTGTGGCTTGTTGTGTTTTACACAACATTTCCATGAATCATGGATGTGTTGATGACATAAATGAGGAAATATTAGAGGACTTAAGGAGACGTGATGTTGAACTACGGCGGGATCTGGTCCGGGAGTAATGCGCGATGTGCTCCTGATGGAGCGGGTGGACGGAGATGGAGTGGGGGGAGAGGAAGGGGCACAACAGGAGCAGGTGGTGCGTTTGGAGGCCCACGCTCCATGGCTGCAGCAATCCTCTCCAGACTTGAGGAGATGCGCCCGAGGGGCCGCAGCAACATCGCCACCCGGTCAAGACGGGCATTTATTAGTTTGCCGCATCTCGCATCGGCAGCTCCCGCTGGCGTGCGCCAGGCAAATCCGCCGTCATAATAGCAATGGAATTTGGAACATGGAACAAGTGCCCTGTTCTTAAAGGGAATGTGAGATGACGCTCTGATTGGTTTATTGCACGTTACGCCCAAACCACACCTAGCTACTTCAGACCGACTCATTTTAGATTTGCGACGGGCGCAAGAGTCATTTATCCCGCCGTTATAATAGCAACAGCGGCCGAGATCCGCCCACAAAGCTACTTGCGTTTTGCGTTTCATACTTGTGTTTCAGATCGTTAAAATAGGGCCCTTAATTCATTTGATAAATCGCTTGAATGTGACGGATGTTCGTTATTATGAAAAAGTTACTCACTTACAGGGCTAGCAGAGGTGTTGAGGATGCAATACTTACATTGCTAAATTCCCTTTATCAACATCTGGAATCCTCAAAGACTCATGCGAGGCTCCTTTCCATCAACTTCTCTTCAGCAGTCAATACTATTCAGCCTTACTTGTTGGCTGAGAAACTTCAGTCTATTTTAACTTGCCCCCTAACTTAATTGGCTGGATACTGGATTGTCTGTTGAACAGGTCGCAGTGTTAGGGTTAATGGTGTCTCTCCTCCAAAGTCCTTACTTCCACAGGCTCTCCTCAGGGCTGTGTTCTTTCACCATTGCTTTTCATTACACAAATGACTGTAGGAGTAAGTATGAGAATAGGCACTGTGTGAAATTTGCAAATGACACTGTTATAGTGAGCCTTTTGAACAATGATGAGGCGGGGCATGGCCCTGTAGTTGATGATTTCACTGTGTGGTGTGAAAACTTCTATCTGTCTTTCAATGTTTCTAAGACAAAGGATATGATTATTGATTTCCGTAGATCACAGCACAATGTTTCACAAACTGTTATCCAGAACATGAAAGTTGAGACAGTAGATGAATATAAATATTTAGGAACCGTCATTGACAGTAAATTATCTTTTGAGAGCAACACAGATGCTGCCTGTAAAAAGGCCCAACATAGACTTTTCTTCTTGAGGAAGATTAAATCATTCAGCGTGTGCAGGACTCTGATGACTTTGTTCTACCAGTGTTTTATCAAATCAGTCTTGACATCTTGTATTGTGGTGTGGTACAGTGGTCTTCCAATGACCAATAAGCTTAAGCTAACAAAGCTGGTAAATGTAGGGTCTAAGGTGGTTGGGGTACAGTTATCACAGCTGCAACATATATATGATGAACGGGTCAGAAGTAAGGCTAACCAAATTTTAAACTGCCCTGATCACCCACTCTTTGGGGAGTTTAATCTGCTGTTTTAGGCTACCTATGTTAAGAACTAGACGTGCCAGGGATTCTTTTAGTCCTGTGGCTATTAGGAACCTGAATTCACTTGAGTGACATCTTTTGAATTTTTTATACAGTAAATGTTTTTATTTATTAATTTATTCCCATGTTCATATATATTGACCTGTGTACTGTCCAATTGGATTCTGTCATTGGTTTTGGGGAAAGGAGTGTCTCTATTGAAGGAGTTGATGTGTGTCCTGACAGTGTGTTGTGTTTATAATGTTGCTGACACTTGTATGTGTTTTTTAGATATCCTGCTGCTCATCAAATTTCCTTTTCTAAGGATAAATAAAGTGGAACTTGAACTTGAACTAAAGCTTTAAGTTTGTTGGGATATATTGGTTATCTGTGTTGTAATTTGTGTTTTTCTGTTCATCATTTATAGGAAATCATAACCGTCAAGCCTCATCATTAGTGGCGTAGTCTACGTGATACGCAGGTATATGCGGTATACCCACTAAGAAAGCGCCAGGATTTCCATATACCCACTTAAAAATGCCCATTGACATGCAACAACATACTTTCCATTATATTTTGGATATATTTTGAATTGTCATCTGTGTTTTTCTTCTTCATATAGGCTAAATAAAGTGTTTTCCACCGTAAACTGGTGCAAAAAAAAAGTATCCGAATAGGTAATTCACTCGCGATTGGTTGTTTCCTTTTTTTTAACATTATCATTCTGTGTTCACCTCATTTTTAAACGTAACTGTTTTTTAACTGCTCTCCCCAATTGAAAGAACCTGGCTTTTAATGTTTTATCCCATTTTAATCTTGGTTAATTTTAAAGAGGTCCTAGGCCTCACGACGTCGTACCAACTTTTTAACAGCAGTTTTAACCCTACCAGTCCCTGTTTACATTGACGTTTCACAGTGTGGCAACAGGTTAGGGTTAGTTAGTAGTGTCTGAAATGTCTCCCTGTGTTAATTATCTCATATTTAAGAGACATATTTGGACATTTTGGGAAATACCTTTATTTGCTTTCTTGCAGAGAGATGAGAATGATACCCCTCTCATTTATGTGCATTTACAATGGAGCTATAGTTACAGGACGTAACTCAAATAAAACCACAACTTGTCATCTTTACAATGGAAGGATTAAACAAATTACATTTAAAATATCAGTTGGTGAGCAGTCAGGCTAGCTGTTTCTCCATTCTTCCAGTCTTTGTACTGAGCTAAGCAAATCAACTCCCAGCACCACAGCAGCTCCATAGTTAATGCTTACAATGGTGTGGCACTGATCATCTCATCTAACTTTCAGCAAGAAAGCAAAGAAAGCCTATGTCCCAAAATTTCAAACTATTGCTTCAAGATTAAAGAGATGCTGGAGGAGAGCAGCGCCGCTGTCGTGCCAGAACCAGAGCCCGGCGAGCAGACAATGGTACTGGGTTCAGCCGCCTCTACAGACATCGTGGCCGAGGCAAAAAGGCCGAAGAGAACTTGAAATAAAAAGACAGACGCCGAGCTGGCCTTCTTGCTGTTGGATTAGTAAGTCATTGTAGCTGTGTTGCTTTGTCTAGTGTTGATGCACTTGTTTGTCTGTGTTGGCAAAGTTGTCGACTCGCTAGTTTATGATCATAAGTAATGTAATTATAACAAATGCATGTGCACAGCTGTCCATATTTACGACAGCGGTGTATAATCGAATTGCACTCTGTAACTGTAGGGGAGCCATTGATGGCTTCCAAATCTGGGCCAATGTTAGAGTTCTCTGTGTGTGTTGTAATTTGTGCTTGTCCGTTCTTTGTTTTAATAGCCGGTCCGGCAGCACATGCATAATATTGCGTAGGTATTTCACGTATTGGGGAATGGTCTGTGAGACCTGTGACACTGTCAAATCAATACCTTACACATTTGCTTTAGCGTTTTTTTGGTTTTGAAAAGTCTAAGAAAAAAAAATGAACCACCTTCCAAACTCTTTACTTCCTAAGTATTGCACTTTCTACAGCATCATGTACATCGCTTCAACGTGTGGAGAAATCCAAAGATAGACAGAGCTGCCGTGTCTAGTTACCACACCTGCAAAATATCTCACACGATGCAACAAATGCCAAACAAAACATAAAAAGAGTAAAACAATAAATAGATAATAAAGGAAGCTTCTTACTTGCAATGTTTTTTTCCACGTCTACTTTTATGAATTAGTGGTCCAGTGTGTTTCAGCCTGGCCTTCAGCACAGAGCATCTGTGCATATCCATGCAGCGTAATAACCTCACCAATCTTAATCAATGATACGACAACCCCCCACTGATTGTCTTTTGCTGTATCGAAATGCTCACCTCGGTGCCCATGTTTTTGTGTCTCTCCCAGTGTGAAGGCAGACTGACAGAGATGGGGGGGGGAACTCAACAGATGCCATGGGATCCCTTACAAAACAAGCGAGAAATAGGAAACGCTCCCGTGGTCTGATTAGAGAAGCCACAGGGGACCACAGTGAGGAGACTTAATTAAAACTCCTCTAGATGGAAAACGCAGTGAAAAAAAAGGCATTTTGTTCGGGCTGCTGGCAGCTCCGGGGTTATACGTAGAAGATCTGTGCACCTAATCACAGTATCGGTGGGTTGGGGCCTTAAAGATGAGCTCACTAGCCAACTGACTAATGTAGATTGAAAAATGATCACAATTAGCATGTGCTGTGGCATTATGCATCAGTGAACAAAGAGCATATTTCCTTATCTTTATTCTGCTCCCCGCCCCTCGACTCTCTTTGTCGACACGACTCTGATCAAAGTAAACACACATTAAGATATTCTCGTGGCTGCAACAATAGTTAGAGCACACCTCTAACACAAAGGAGAAGGCTTTTCCCTGTGCACCTCATCCATTTTTCCTTTTCATCCCGCTTCCTTCCCAGACATTTTAAATGACAGCGCACCACTGCAATGGAGCCCATCTCAAACACCCATTAAAAATAATGAGTGGCCATTTTCACCGCCTGTTTCTTGAAAACAATCTATATCACACAGGGGGCCGGGGGGGGGGGAGCCAAGCGGAAGGCAACAATTGCTGAGTAGATTTACTTAATAAGCTTGTGTTGTCCTTGGTCGGACTGCTGAGCTGGTTTCCTGCAGTAAACATATCCAAAAGACAGAGGGCTGCTCGGTACAGTACACATCTGACATACTAGTAGAAGACGCTTAAACAACCCAGTCCTGGAGAAGAATTTGGCACAGCTGTTTTTTCATTGTAATTCCTCAATTATAGATACTGAATGTCACAGTATTTGTAATGTCTTCTTTCAGATTCACATTTATAATATAGTATTTTATGGAAACATATGGTGTTTATACTGGCTAGACAACAAATTGTAGCAACAATGCAGTAGAATGACGGTTTCTTTTAGGGCCGGTTTTTATGATAAGTAAAGCCATGTGTCTTTGACAGTCTGAAATTTCAATGGCTGTCTGCATGCACAGCATAGCATCACAATAATGAGATTGTTTACTAATCACTTTTCTCAGGAAAGTAGTGTTTTATAGTGGAAATGAAGTACATTGCTTATTTTATTTCTTCTGTGCTTAAATGCGAGGGGTGATATGATTACCGTATGCAGGTATAGGTATTTATAATTCCACTAGCTGCTGGATAATCTATGCAGGTTTATTCTGGCTGAGGCTAGTTATACATCATAACTGAGCTGTCTAATATCTGTAGAGGTCCGTATGGTCACACTGTAGCAGCCTGGTGTCGTTTTCAAGACGATTTAAGGAAGGTAAAAACAGTGAACGGCTGTGCGGAAAGTTAACGTCACTGAGCTCACGAGCATGACTACACATTTTTTTTAATATTGGCTGTTGATTAGTACCAAAGCCCAAAAAATTTTATTCAGAACAGCCCTAGTTATTTGGGTTTCTCATTTTGGTACTTTTTAAAACAATAAATAGCTAAATAGTATAGGGCTACTAGCTACATGTCACTAAACTACGGTGGCTCTACAGTGTTGGATAGAACAGCCACACTCCCACCGTAAATTTAGCGAACATAACATTGCTCATAGTGAACATAATGCCCCTTGCCAAGTGCATTGGGGGTGTGCCAAATGCACTTTGGGTAATTTTGTGGCCAGGCTGCCTTAGGGCTTAACAGATGGGTTATGACACAGAACCATATGAGAAGACACCATTGGAAAGGGCAGGTACTTTAAAAAAAAAATGACTTGGCAGGTGATTGGATGAACCATCTGTCTATCACATTCGCTATTGTTGTTTTGAACCAAGGAAAAGTTGTGACCGTCACACACACCTAAACCACACCCGTGGCTGCTATTAGCTCCTCACCGGACGCTGATTGGTTCGGTTAGTTGGCAATTCAGACAAAAACGCTTCACTTGAAGCCTGACAAGATGGATTTTTGTGTGATATGTGATCCCATGATCCTAGCATAATATGGTGACATTGCAAGAATCCAGCTGCCATGCAAGGTAACCTTGGAGCACTTAGGCACAGGGTTGGATCAGAAAGAACAGTCCTGAGAGAGGCGTCCTACTGTAAGTGATTTACAGTTCATTGTGGAGTTGTGTGACCTGTTTCTAATGCGTCAGTCTTTCATTTTCAATTTCTTTGGAAAGAGCCAGGCTAGCTGTTTTCCCCTGCTTCTAATCTTTTATGCTAAGCTAAGCTAATTGTCTCCTGGCAACAGAAGTTCTGCAAAAAAAGGGAATTACACAGAATGTACGCAGCATCTGGTTGCGTATGTGTTCATTTTCAAACAAATCAGTTTAACTTTTAGTGCTTTCTTTATGTTTTTTTCAACATCCATTCCATGTTTTCTGGTTCAAGAAACACTTATCTCATCAGCTTCACGCTGGGGTTCTTCCATGTCCAATACTGCATAAATACGCTGATCAAAAGGTACTTCAGCGACCAGCAGCTTTACAAGATTTCATAACCAGGTGGAAACAGATGTAAGAGGGAATAGCCATAGGAAATTGAATCTGTCTAATGCTGTTTGAAACAGCGAGGCAGATGGTGGTGTAGGTGTGTGGCTTGAGTCAGGCCAGATGAAGTCTCCACTAAGGAACTACAAGGATGACCTGATGAGCATCCACCAAACTGCATTGGTGAATGCTTGTGATTATTGAATACGTTGATGAGCTGATGGTCTGAGAGCGAATAAAGATCAATCCGAATCAAGCAGTCTGTCAATCCAGGGAGGGGTAAGGTGACTGCTATTTGTGGAAGCTGAGAGGAAACTGGCAGGGCAGCTAATTAGAGGCAGGTCGATATCAAAGACGGCGTGGGCCATTCTTTGTCATTAATAGGGCTAAACCTTAATAACAATGCCTATTTTCTTTTAAATATATATAATTTGAATATCAATACAATATGTACACAATAAGTTTGCTTAAGTAAACACATTTACAGGGTAATTCAATCATAACAGACTCCAAATGTGTTAATATAACCCTTGTGTTGTCTTCCTGTCGATCATGAACTTGTTGTCCTTCTGGGTCAAAGTTGAAATTTTCTGACATTTATGTCACTTTTTTCAATGCTTTAGACACTGTTTTTTAACGTTTTTGTCACTTATTTCAACGTATATTCCTGTTCAATAAACTTAATTCATATGACTCCAAGACCTGGATTCTAACCCAAAACCTTCTTGCTGTGAGGCAGAAGTGCTAACCACTGAACCACAGTGCTGCCTTTATATAACATGTTGAGATGTCACAAAAAAGCCGCTTGGGGGTGCACCCTAAACTCACACACCCCATAAGTCATGAAACGTCTGAGGTAGACTCTTGTGATAGGCATCATTGTGCTCAGCAGAGTTCCTTTTCTTTTTATTGGTGGTTTGGCCCACCCCCTATATGTTAGCCACGCCTCCTTTCATAACTAATTAAAGGTCCCATGACATGATGCTCTTTGGAATACTGTATCTGAAGTGTCTTTCACTAAATTCAGCCTTGGTGCAGAATTACAGCCACTAGAGCCAGTCCCACAATGAGCTTTCCTTAGGATGTGCCATTTCTGTGTCTGTAGCTATTGAGGAGGAGAGAGGGGGGGCAAAGTGGAGGGTGGGGGTGTGGCCTTGACCAACTGCCACTTTGCTCGTTTGAAAGCCATGATGTCTCTCTCTCTCTCTCTCACGGGCGGGCCAAATTCTCTGGGCGGGCAAAGCAGAGAAAGGGGAGGTAACCTTTCCCCTTATGACCTCATAAGGAGAAGATTCCAGATCGGCCCATCTGAGCTTTCATTTTCTCAAAGGCAGAGCAGGATACCCAGGGCTCGGTTTACACCTATCGCCATTTCTAGCCACTGGGGGACCATAGGCAGGCTGGGGGAATGCATATTAATATTAAAAAACCTCATAAAGTGAAATTTTCATGCCATGGGACCTTTAACTTGCGTGAGGCATCATTACACTCACAGTAGAGTAGAGCAGCGTTCCTTTTTTGTTGGTGATGGTTTGCCCCACCGCCCACAGCCCATACATTTGCAACACATCATTTCCAATCCCACACACTCCACACAAGAAATAATGTCTAACTCGTGTGTACAGTCTCAACAGAATCGACCACCTGCTTTCAGCTTTGATGGTTATTATTAGTAGTAGTTGTAGTAGAGTGTCCTAAATAAAATAGCATTCATGGAATTACCTACATCTTACTTACATCTACCTTACATCTACCTGTTTTAACATTTCCATTCCATTTGTTCTGATAAGCCAGAACCAAACAAATAACAACTGTGCCCATCAAAGCTGTAAGTGGGAAAAAGGTTGAGGAAAAACAGAGGAGGAAAATCCATTTGTAAGGGAGTTGGTATTGAATTGTGCAAACAGCTGTGCCTGGTCGTGCTGAACACAAAAGAAAAGAATGGCCCCCGTCTTTAACAAAATGAAAGCAATTCCCAGCGTACTTCCCATGGGTTTTCATCAAGAGACACTGCTGTTCTGAACAACTTGACTTTGCGTGTGTACTTTGCCTGAGAGAGAAAGACAGACAAAGGAAGAAAGAGAGAGATAGGCTAACAATGTTGACTGGCTAAAACAAAGATAGGAAAAGCCAACTAAATGAGCACTACAGGGGATGGCAGAGCTGTCCGGATATGATAGTTTCATGCTGAAATTACACATTTTCTAAGCAGCATACAGTATATTCTGTGTAATTCCCTTGGTTAACATGGCTTGGGCAATGTTGTTTGCCCTAGTGCCTCATCAACAAGTAAATGAAACATGCTAATCGGCCCCCTGCAGTTTAAAAGAATGGTTACGTATACACCCCCCTCGGACTGAGGGGCGACATCTGTGTGTGTGTATGTGTGTGTGTGTTTAAGTGTGTCTAACGAAGCAGTACAACGGGAGATGTCCAGTTGGCCTTAGACCCCCCCTCCAACAAATGAACCACAAGGTTGATGTCCTACCAGCTGGACCCATCACACAAACACCCACACACACACACCCACACACACACAATTTCCAATCATTGTGAAAATACAGGCTGTTTCTTTATCAAGGAGCATTCTGGGAGATAAACGGCTGATCACAGTGGCCACTCCACTGAGGCAGTTATGCTTCCGCCGAATCATTGTCACTGTACAACTTTGCCGGGGAATTGTCACTCCGCAGCAACCTTTTCATTTGTTTTATTTTGATGGGAGCTGGTACCCGGTTGTAAAAGATGGAAACAGTGTGAAATTGCAGATTAAGTGCAAGTCAAAAAGCCAGTGGATGAAAAACATAGAAATCCCTGCTGCCAAAAGTAATAAAGGCCCAGAGAAGATTACATTACAAAGACCATTTCACATACCATACCAGTAGCTTGAGGGATTATTATTATGATGCAGCATTTCCCTGTTCTGTAGGCTATTAGAAGTGATACTTGATTATTGATGAGAATAAGAGTTCTTTTGTGTTGTACATTTTATATGTTTTGGGTGTGTAATAGTATAAACATACACATGAATAATACACAATACAGAGTTGTTTTATAAGTTGGAGAAACCTGATTATACATTACTAGTGCAGTGACCGTTTGGAGAGTGTGTCTGTAGTAAGGTATTGTTCTAGCTTCCAGAACAGCTTCAACGCTCCTTGTTATTGATTCTGCAACTCTTTGGACCCCTATTTAACAGATGAACGCTGTTTTTTCAAAATACATTTATATCCCCTTATTTTGTGTTTGTTGAAAGTGGTGGGGACACTTTGTTCCAAAATCTTCTTTAGGTTGTTCGACTGGGTTGAGATATGTTGACTGTGAAGGCCAGAGCATATGAGTCACATCATTTTAATACTCATCAAATCATTCAGGGAGTCTATATAGGGTTCCTATGTAGAAGCACCTGCATTTGTTGTGTGTCTCCACTCTGTTATTCTGTATTCGGCACCCATCTGTATCTAATTCATGCTATTCTGTGTGTGTGTGTGTGTGTGTGTGTGTGTGTGTGTGTGTGTGTGTGTGTGTGTGTGTGTGTGTGTGTGTGTGTGTGTTTGTGTGTCATTATTATTGATTTTACGTGTACACTGTGGTAGCTGGTCCATCTAGTTTGTGGCCATGACACTAACAGCTGCACAATGTTACATTGAAAATGTTACAGTATAGAAGAAGCTTATGTACACTTCAGTGCATGAAAGTGATGACTATTCAGAAGTTACATTGTATACTTCACAAACTGCAAATGTAAGAAAGAAATGGTAAATGCAAAGCAGTATTCAGTTGGATTGACAGTATAACGAATGCAAGTTACAGGTAACAGTCCCACTGCAGATACCTAGAGTGTAGGTTTGATTTATAGTTTCACAAAAGACTTCATGTGCTGATGGCCCCACTGTAACAATAAATAGATGTATTGTATACGCACAACCGGCACATACAGGTACTTCGCTAAAACTCAAGGCCGCGCCCCCTTTTGGGGGATAGAAAACAGACAATCCCATAGAAGTCAATGCAATTTGACGTGTGTTTGGATCATAATTTTGACAAATCTGTGTGGATTTTATTTAGGCCAAATAAAGACCAGGGTTTTTGGATGTATTGTTGGTGCAACAAACTACTCAGCCACCTTTCGTCATAGTTATTGATTCAAAACGGTTTGTTTAAAGTAAAAGTTTGGAGCGATTTTAGGGGTGGGAGATATTGACAAAAATGAATATCTCGATTTTTTTTTCAATATCTCGATATCGATATTCAGACGATATTTTTGAAATCCTTCTAGAAGTTAAAAGAAGCCCTGTTCGGAGGCTATATTGGTGTTTCTCTTAGGAAAATGTACAAGCAAGATGAAATCATAACAATAAACAAAGGGCTCTGTTCTGTAACATATTGCACACAACCATGTCCTTATTGGAAGCAGTCCTGGAGCTGGGACAGGGCCGGGTCAGACTAGGTTCTGATAGTCCTTCTACTTGGCTGTATAGTTCTTCTGACTGGGATTTATGCTGAGATCAGGAGTTGGATGTGATCTGACTAGCCCAGGTGAGGGAGAGGTGCAGTTCTGTGTGCTTTTTGATGTTAGAGTAACATGGTCTAGTGTGTTCTTCCCTCTAGTAACACAATCTATATGCTGAGAGAAAGCTGGAGGGGAACAGACTTTAAGGACGCCTTGTTAAAGTCCCCTGTATCCCGTATCCAGGTGATCGCGCTGCAGTTTTATCACTATGGTTAGCAGTGAACCAAACTTGTGCTAACGTTAGCATCGGGGGCTATGTAGACGGCAGTGTGCTGTTTTCATAGTAAATAAAATGGTCAGTATATTACCAATAGGGCTCCAGGTCAGGTGAGCCGTGCTGGGCAACGATCCTGCAGTTGGTACTCCATTCATTGTGCACAAAAATGCAGTCCTCCACCTCTGGTCGTGCCGGAGTTATTTTCTCATTCTGCCGGTAGATAGCTAGCTCGGCGTGCTAGCGCCGACAACAACCTGGAGGGCTCGGTCAGGCTATGTCCTCCGGGATGTTATGAGCCGCCTGGAAGGCTCTCCTAACGGCTGTGTTGTATCGTGGTCCTGTATTGATTAGTTCAGTGTAGCTGTACGTACTTTTATAAATATACGCCGACAGGAGCAGCTGCACAATCGCGCGCCGACATCTTTGTTGACATGAGTGAACGTCATAACACACAGGTACAAACTAGTAGCAGCTTACCCTCTTGCGGGACGATCGTAATTTTGTACAAAAAAGTCAAACAAACCCCTACAGTATTAAAATCGCTACATATAATTGTTTAGAAGGTTATAGTGTGCGTTATTTGTTTTCTCTTTAACTTCTTTCAGCTCTTTTCATGTTTGGGGGGTCGGATTGTACAAATTATGAAACATTCGTCCAATATCGTCCAGACAACAATTTGGATATTATCGTCTAAACGATATATCGCCCACCTCTAAGCGATTTACATTTCCTCTGTCGTTACACTGTTGTCGTCTATGGGGAACGTGTGATCGTTTTCCCCTAAAAGTGGGCGTGAATCTGTTCAGAGACATTCTATTCAATTCAATTCAATTTTATTTATAGTATCAAATCATAACATAAGTTATCTCGAGACACTTTACAGATAGAGTAGGTCTAGACCACACTCTATAATTTACAAAGCCCCAACAATTCCAACAATTCCAGTAATTCCCTCAAGAGCAAGCGTGCGACAGTGGCGAGGAAAAACTCCCTCTTGGGAAGAAACCTCGGACAGACCCAGGCTCTTGGTAGGCGTGTCTGACGAGACGGTTGGGGGTGTGATGAACAGTGGCGATAGTAGTCACATTAATAATGGAACAGTGACTGGATGTAGCGGAAAGCGGCAGGGTTCAGCAGGACGCAGCATGACATTGCAGGGCATCGCCGAGCTCAGCAGGGAGTGCAGCAGGACCACGGCGACAGCTGCAACCAGGGTCTTGGTGCCAACGTCTCCAAAGAAAATACGCTGGGGGAAAAAAAAAGCATAAGGACTCCGGGGAGTAAACTCCCCAGAAGCTAGGATTAGTAACAAGCATTTCTGGGACGGGCTGCACACAAATAGTAATAGTAATAGTAACAGTAATAGAAAGGGAGAGGAGAGAGCAGCTCAGTGTGTCAAAGGAAGGAAGTCCCCGGCAGTCTAGGACTATAACAGCGTAACTATAACAGGTAACTAAGAGAGACAGGTCATAAGGAGAGGTAGCGTTTTCGGGCTTAGAACTCTCCCCCTGCCGGATCTGGCTTGGCTGGCCTGCCTCCCTCTACTTTGTTATGTATTATTAATCTAACAATTATGAAGAGAAGCAGTTGGGCCAGTTAGGTGAACACTGCAACTCCTCACTCCCTAACTATAAGCTTTGTCAAATAGGAGAGTTTTAAGTTCATTCTTGAATGAGGTGACAGTTTCTGCCCCCCGAACCCAGATCGGGAGCTGGTTCCATAGGAGAGGAGCCTGATAACTGAAGGCTCTAGCTCCCATTCTACTTTTAGAGACTCTAGGTACCACCAGTAACTCTGCATTCTGGGAGCGCAGTGCTCTAGTAGGACAATAGGGTATTAGGAGCTCTTCTAGATATGATGGTGCTAGACCATTTAGAGCTTTGTAGGTCAAGAGAAGGACTTTAAACTCAATCCTGGATTCAACAGGAAGCCAATGCAGAGAAGCTAATACAGGAGAAATATGATCTCTTTTCTTAGTTCTTGTGAGAACACACGCTGCAGCATTCTGGATCAGCTGGAGAGTCTTAAGAGACTTATTTGAGCAACCTGACAGTAGGGAATTACAATAGTCCAGCCTGGAAGTAACAAATGCATGGACTAGTTTTTCGCGTCGTTTTGAGACAGGATATTCCTAATTTTGGCAATGTTACGAAGATGAAAAAAGGCTGTTCTTGAGGTTTGTTTTAGATTGGCATTAAAGGATATATCCTGATCAAAGATAACTCCTAAATTTCTAACAGTGGTGCTGGAGGCCAGGGCAACACCATCCAGAGTAGCTATATCTCTAGATAATGAAGTTCGAGGTGTTTAGGGCCCAGCACAATAACTTCAGTTTTGTTAGGGTTTAACATCAGAAAATTATAGGTCATCCAGGATTTTATATCCTTAATGCGCGCTTGAAATTTAGCTAGCTGACTGGTTTCGTCTGGTTTGATTGACAAGTAGAATTGGGTGTCATCCGCATAACAGTGAAAGTTAATTGAGTGTTTTCTAATAATATTGCCTAGAGGAAGCATATATAAGGAGAATAGAATTGGTCCAAGCACTGAGCCTTGAGGAACCCCATGGCTAACTTTAGCGTACTTGGAGGATTTATCATTAACATTCACAAATTGAGATCGATCAGAGAAATAGGACCTAAACCAACTCAGAGCAATTCCTTTAATGCCAACCAAGTGTTCCAATCTCTGTAACAGGATTGAATGGTCAATTGTGTCAAATGCAGCACTAAGATCTAGTAAAACAAGAATGGAGACAAGACCTTTGTCTGCAGCAGTTAAAAGGTCGTTAGTAATTTTCACCAGTGCCGTCTCTGTGCTATGATTCTTTCTAAATCCTGATTGAAAGTCATCAAATAAACTATTGCTATGTAGAAAATCACATAACTGATTAGCAACCACCTTCTCAAGGATCTTGGATAGAAAGGGAAGGTTAGATATAGGTCTATAGTTTGCTAAGACCTCAGGATCCAGGGTTGGGTTTTTTCAAAAGAGGTTTTATCACAGCTACTTTAAATGACTGTGGTACATAACCTGTTAATAGAGACATATTGATCATATCTAGTAATGAGGTGTTAACCACAGGTAATGCTTCTTTAGGTAGTCTCGTTGGGATGGGGTCCAAGAGACAGGTAGATGGCTTAGCTGAGGATATCTTTAACATTAATTGTTGAAGGTCTATAGGATAAAAGCAGTCTAAGTATATGTCGAGACTAGTCTTTATTTCTAACGACTCTGCGTTTAACGGTGAACCGTTAGAAGTTGAGTGTAAAAGGTGATGAATTTTATCTCTAATTGTTGTAATTTTATCATTGAAGAAGCTCATGAAGTCATCACTACTCAGAGCTAGAGGAATAGATGGCTCAGTAGAGCTGTGGCTATCTGTCAGCCTGGCGACAGTGCTGAAAAGAGCACCTTGGGTTGTTCTTGTTTTCTTCTATTAGTGATGAGTAATAGTCTGATCTGGCCTTTCTTAGGGCCTTCCTATAGGTTTTGAGACTTTCTTGCCAATCCCAAACGAGATTCTTCCACCTTGGTGGAACGCCCCTTACATTCGAGGTTTCGCGAGATTTGTTTTAATTTTGAGTTTGGGAGTTATACCAAGGTGCTAGTTTCCTTTGCTTCATCATCTTCTTTTTCAGGGAGCCGCCGGAGTCTAAGGTCGTCCGTAGGCATGTCGTAACACCGTCTACAAATGCATCAATTTGAGAGGGACTGAGGTTAACATACAGGTCCTCTGTTATGTTAAGGCATGACATAGAGTCGAATGCTGTTGGAATATCTTCTTTAAATTTAGCTATAGCACTGTCAGATAAGCATCTGGTGTAGGAGCTTTTATCTAATTTAATATAATCAGGTAGTAAGAATTCGAAAGTGATTAAAGAATGATCTGATAATACCGAATTCTGCGAAAATATTATTAAATCCTCAATTTCAATACCATATGCCAGCACAAGGGCGAGGGGTGTGGTTAAAACGTGCGTTCGCCTTGTGCACACTCTGACTGAAACCGATTGAATCCAGTAATGAGTTGAAAGCAGTACTAAGGCTGTCATTGTCAACGTCCACATGGATATTAAAATCACCTACAAGAAGTACTTGGTCTGATTTAAGGACTAAACATGATAAAAACTCTGAGAATTCAGATAAAAATTCAGAATACGGACCTGGAGCCCTGTAAATAACAACGAATATAATTGGCTGTAATGTTTTCCATTTTGGATGTTGAAGATTAAGAACAAGACTTTCAAATGAGTTATAATGTAATTTAGGTTTAGGAGTAATTAACAGGCTTGCATCAAAGATGGCTGCACCCCCTCCTCGGCCAGCCTCTAGGAATTTGAGTATTAATATGGCGCGGGAGGAGGCCTTCATTTAGACTAACATAGTCTTCATGGCCCAGCCAGGTTTCAGTAAGACAAAATAAATCAATTTTATTATCTGATATCAACTCGTTTACCAATACTGCTTTAGAAGACAGAGATCTAATATTTAATAGTCCACATCTAATTTTCCTATTTTGTTCTATTGCAGTAGTTTTAATTCCAATTAGGTTGTTAAGTATAGCGCATCTTTTGTTTACCTTTGATTTAACCGATCTGAGCCGGGGGACAGACACCGTGCTTATTAGACTATGAGTGGGCGACTGCTCCAACGGAAGCACAGAGGGGCGCGTAGCACTGCACCTCTGATTACTAATATCAAACTTGGGTTGTCATGGTTTATGTCTGATAAATTCGTTCAGATTTTTTGATATGAGAGCGGCACCGTCCCAGGTGGGATGAATGCCGTCTCTCTCAATCAGACCAGGCTTTCCCCAGAACGCCCTCCAGTTATTCACATAGCCCACATCATTAGCTGGGCACCACCCCGACAACCAGCGGTGGAAGGATGACGTACGGCTGTACATTTCATCATTGGTCAGGTTTGGCAGGGGTCCAGAGAAAACTACTGAGTCCGACATTGTCTTTGCGTATGCACCAAGGTGACTCAACTTCAATTTAAGTGACTCCGGTTTACGGACCTTTACCACCTACGTGAAGTATGACCTTATGGAATTAAGGGTTCTTTTTGCCAGCAGCTTTAGATGGGTTTCTATATCGCCCGCTCCAGCCCCGGGGACACATATGACCGTAGGTAGGCCTATGTAGCCGCGCTCGCGCCTGGCTTCACATATCGCAGTATAGAGCTCCCAATAACCAGAACTGGCTTCTCAGCGGGTGTATCGCTGAGTAGGGAGAACCTGTTCTATAACATTCTATAACCCTGCTATTTTGCAAGTTCTCCCACTTGTCATGGAGGGGTCTGAAATTGTCATCGTAGGTGCATGTCCACTGTGAGAGATATTAATAAAAAAATCCAGAAATCACAATGTATGATTTTTTAACTATTTATTTGTATGATACAGCTGCAAATTAGTATTTGAACACCTGAGAAAATCAATGTTAATATTTGGTACAGTAGCCTTTGTTTGCAATTACAGAGGTCAAACATTTCCTGTAGTTTTTCACCAGGTTTGCACACACTGCGGAGGAAGGGATTTTGGCCCACTCCTCCACACAGATCTTCTCTAGATCAGTCAGGTTTCTGCGCGCTGGCGAAACACGGAGTTTGAGCTCCCTCCAAAGATTCTCTATTGGTTTTAGGTCTGGAGACTGGCTAGGCCACGCGACCGAACCTTGATATGCTTCTTACAGAGCCACTCCTTGGTTATCCTGGCTGTGTGCTTCGGGTCATTGTCATGTTGGAAGACCCAGCCTCAACCCATCTTCAATGCTCTAACTGAGGGAAGGAGGTTGTTCCCTAAAATCTCGCAATACATGGCCCCGGTCATCCTCTCCTTAATACAGCTCCAAAGCATGATGCTACCACCCCCATGCTTCACAGTAGGGATGTTGTTCTTGGGATGGTACTCATCATTCTTCTTCCTCCAAACACGGTTAGTGGAATTATACTTTCTCCCATGACTCCTCTGGATCATCCAAATGATCATTGGCAAACTTAAGACGGGCCTTGACATGTGCTGGTTTAAGCAGGGGAACCTTCCGTGCCATGCATGATTTCAAACCATGACGTCTTAGTGTATTACCAACAGTAACCTTGGAAATGGTGGTCCCAGCTCTTTTCAGGTCATTGACCATCTCTTCCCGTGTAGTCCTGGGCTGATTTCTCACCTTTCTAGGATCGTGCGAGATCATTGACCACGAGGTGAGATCTTGCATGGAGCCCCAGTCCGAGGGAGATTGACGGTCATGTTTGGCTTCTTCCATTTTCTAATGATTGCTCCAACAGTGGACCTTTTTTCACCAAGCTGCTTGGCAATTTCCCCGTAGCCCTTTCCAGCCTTGTGGAGGTGTACAATTTTGTCTCTAGTGTCTTTGGACAGCTCTTTGGTCATGTTAGTAGTTGGATTCTTACTGATTGTATGGGGTGGACAGGTGTCTTTATGCAGCTAACGACCTCAAACAGGTGCATCTAATTTAGGATAATAAATGGAGTGGAGGTGGACATTTTAAAGGCAGACTAACAGGTCTTTGAGGGTCAGAATTCTAGCTGATAGACAGGTGTTCAAATACTTATTTGCAGCTGTATCATACAAATAAATAGTTAAAAAATTATACAGTGTGATTTCTGGATTTTTTTGTTTAGATTATGTCTCTCACAGTGGACATGCACCTACGATGACAATTTCAGACCCCTCCATGATTTCCAAGTGGGAGAACTTGCAAAATAGCAGGGTGTTCGAATACTTATTTTCCTCACTGTATGTGTCACTGAAAAGAAGCAAAGAAAATTGCCCTTTCTTTAACTTGCTTAATGCCACTTGCATACTCCAGCTGTAATGTTTTCTAGCTATACTGTTTATGTTTGAGGTGGAGCTTGGCTATGGTGTAGCTATGGCAACTACGTGGGTAGGCTAGTTGTCTTAATGGACCATAAGCTTATATAATCTTATTTTTCTTCCCCTTATAGATCCAAGTATTGTGGTCATTTTAGTTGGCTGGCAAATGACAGCATAATGCTCTCTTCAAACTTGGCATTTTGCTCCAACTTTCCAAACCTATAATAGACCGGTGTAACAGCGGAGTTGATAATGTACATAATGATAGGCATTTACAGCTATTTCAGCATTTGCTTGAAGCTTGCACTTATTCAGCTAGCACAAATACCCCATATGGTCTTAATGTTGCCATATCCAAGAAGCACGTCAATGCCTAAATTCACTTGCTTTTAGATGACATGTTCTCTTCTTTTTAAATAACATAGAAAATGTTCCTGTAGTTCTTTATCATTTGTACCCAAAAGATGTATATATGACAACCCCACACAGAATTACAATATCAACCAAATCTGCAACTCCCCTCAGCGCTACACAGTGGAGTGTCACCCCTGTAGAAATACAATGAGAGTAGAATACTTGAAGAGGCAATTTTCTTTAGTTGTTTCGGGATGACAACACACGTCAGTGTTACAGTACACAGTCACACTTAATATCATTTAATGGATAAAATAAAATGACTTACCTCTAGCAACAAGGCAATCGACATCATTCTACTTGTTTGTAGCAAAACCTCTGTTCAATTGAATTGTGCACTGTTCTATACTGTATATTCCGAGCACACTGGAGGTCATACAGTTGGGATGGAGTTCAGCATCGCCACGTCTGCAGCCAGGATTTTCCCTGAAAGCTGAGCCTGAAGGCAAGGATCCTAATTTACTCTACATATGTTCCAGTCCTCACCTATGGTCATGAGTTCCAACACATAACCGCAGAGTGAGATGGCAGAATTAGTGGACTCCGCCATACTCGGAGCCATTAGTGTAGCCAACACTGGCATCAATTACCTTGATTTTCTGTGGAAGATTTATTTGTTTGCACAGCCACTTGGTCGCTAGTGCTGCAGGTTCACCCTTTGGCAGTTTGAGGAGCTTTGATATCTGGAAGAATTTCAAAGCAGAAGTCAAGTTGAGCTGTTTAAGGCGATCAGGATTGCCCTTCTGGTCGTCTCCCTGTGGAGGTATTCTGGGCATGTCCAACTAAGAGGAGACCCCGAGGCAGACGCAAAATATGCTGGAAGGATTACAAATCCCATCTGGCCTAGGACCATCTTGGGCTAAACCCAGAAGAGCTGGAGGACATGACAGGAGAGAAGAACATGGGGTTGAGTATCCTTCTGCCACAGCAGGTCCAATTATTTTCTGCCAACTTGTCTGTCTGTGTTATAAAGAGAGGGAGAGTATTCATACATGGTTGTTTGCATGTGTGAAAATGGGAAAAGAAGAATTAAACTGGGGTGGGACAGAGAAAATAAAATAAAGTTGCTTATGTTCAATCCGAGGGGCGGGATAAAAACGGTTGTCTTTCAAATTCCCTCTGCACTCATAGCAAACCAGAGCAACGATGGTTGATAGATTAAACTTTTGCCGTATCCGGTCGGCAAAACTCCGAACACATCTTCCTTTTTTAAGAATGACTTCAGTGCCGTTCTTTGTTCTTTTCTCAAAGAAAAGCTGAACTCCAAGTCTTCCAGAGTCGCGGCCAAAGCCGATTCGAAATGACCGCTGTTCGGGAGCAGCAGCAGCAGCCATCGTCTTTGTTTTCAAGTAGCAGGGAATTCATGATGAGCCGTCGCAACTCTGCCATCATTATGTTAAGCCCGCCCACCGACTATATACACGATGTGATTGGCCTGACCAGAATTTGTTTTTTCCAGCTCCCAAGCCAACGGAGAGTTGCTAGACGACCCTGGCTGCAAATTACATTTGCTGCCGCTAGGGTGCTTCTAGATTTCTAGGGTAGGAAACCGTAGCAAAACGGTGCACACCGTTTTGAGATTGAACGTGCCCCTGTTGTCTTCACCGGTGTTGCACCAAATTCTGTGACCTTGTGATTTTGTGGTGCAACACCGGAATTTAAGCAGATAAAAAGGCCATCGCCTTGAGCTGAAAACGCGCCTTGCGACATGATGTTTTGCAGAGGTTGAAAACAAGCTAGTTAGAGACATATTGTAAAGATTATTGCAATTGTGCAGTTATTAAATAATTGTCGAGGTTTCCCTGCGGAAGCCGTGAGACAATAAGAAGTGCCGGTTTCATCTCAAAATGCTGCACCTCGGTAAGCTGGCTTTTCAGTGCTGTTTTGCTAGTTTGTTGTGTCTTAGCGATGAGGCTAAGTATTTCAACATTAAAAAACCAAATTGACTGGGCGGCCTCTAGCTCACCCAGTAAGAGCGTCCTGCAGCGGTGCAGGGTTCGAATCCGACCTGCTGCCCTTTGCCGCATGTCATCCCCCATCTCGCTCTCCCTTTCATACCTATCCACTTTCAAATAAAGGGAAAAGCCCCAAAAAAAATTTCTTAAAAAAAATATATATAATATTTATATAAAATATTTTTTGCTAATAGGTTAACATACTAAGCCACTCTTATTAGTGTTGCTCGAAATTATTAAATGATCTTGCAAGCAGTATTCTCATGAGAAATTGTGAACTTCAAAATATATTTCACTGTTACTTTGAAGAGCAATTGCTCATTATCAAAATCGGTGTTGCCCATTCACAAACTTGTCCTTTTTCATGAATATTTACCACCACCATCAATTCCAAGTATTCCTTTTGGCTTAAAATTTTACATGTGCATTTGCATGAACTGGGGGTAGATGCTCCATATTCATGCGCCATCTTGAACTACGTTAGCTGGTAAGGGACATACAGGACATACTGCTCCACCTTTCACGTTTTCGCTGTCACATGATAAACTCCCAGGTGCTGCTAATGCTGCTAATGGGTATCGTAGCTTCTCGGCCCCGGCAAGTTTGAAGAAGGAAACATGGAGGACCACACGTATTCAAAATCCAAAGATCCAAGAGTCTTCTTCTTCGCCCTGAAAAAGAAAAAGGATATTGAAAAGAGCAAAGAGACCGGCTTTTTGAAGCGTGAAGGCTACCATAGCTGTAATACCTACTTTGAACTGCGTCGCGTGAGAGAGTTGATTGTGATATATGATCTCAACGCTAGATTGGAGAAATTCCTACATGTTGGACCTTTAAATATATGGCTTACCAAAATGTTGCTAAGCTGAACTGTTTGATTTTTCTATGTCTATTTGCACCGTGTTTAGCTATATGCTGAGCATATTCAGTTAGAACAAAATCATTCTAGCATCATTTAGGAACCAGAGAATAATAATAATTGTTTCAGCAGAAGTATTTTCACTTAGTCAGGGATTATTTAAAATGTTGTTATGATCTGGTATAACGTTCTACAACAGAAGAATAAAAGAGATGTGTGATAAGAGAAGTATAAGGTGAAACAGAACAGAGACTATGAGCCTGTATGTAAATGCTAGTCAGGGGCCTCATTTATAAACGTGGCGTATGCAAAGAAGACGTACGCCACTCTCTACGCAAGTATTGGGCTTGATGGGAAAATGTGCAGTCCTCTACGGACACTGACCCAGGCGTACGCACAGAAACGGGTGAAATTAGAAATGGCGACACCGAAAGCAGATGGATGAAACACGTGAAACTGTGTGAATCTGAGACCACTGTGTAAAACTAATCAAAATATTCCCTTTATAGAGGATATGAAGAATTCACAAAGCCATTCTTACAATTAATATCCTACACAAACACCCGTTTGATCCATCTGCGGTGGACAACAAAACAAGATACTATTTGTCATTTACAATTAGATTAATTCCGACACCTTTAGCTTTTTAGATACAATCCAACGAATGGGTAAAGGCATGCCATGCATAATGACGCACAATGGCTGGCTTTGCTATGTTGGAAGATATAGAGCTCGACAGCAAGAAGATTTGCTGGCAAACGAGGAAGAGTGGCCTCAGAGCCGGTTTCGACTTCCTCGAGCTGTCCTGTTGGATCTCTGTGCTGTTTTGGGCCAAGCGTTACAGAGGAGCACTCGGAGAAACCACGCCTTGCCTGTCCCACTTCAAGAGGGGACCATTTCTTTTTAATTTGGGCCATGGTCCGACCTCTGAGGCTGTGGCATTAACATGTTGTCACTCTACAGCTTTTTTGGCATTAGTAATGCCTACACCTGTTTCTACTAAAGAGCAGTTTCCTCTCAGTCAGTCGGGCTCAGATCTGGCGGCAGGATGTAGTCGGTCCATCCATCGGTACACAGGCGGACGCCCTGTTCTTCGAAGTCTTCAAACTGCTTGTGTCGCTGAAGAAAAATAGGGAGCCGATCTCTGGTCTCGCAGCTGTAATATACAGTAACTATGGACTTAAGAGAGGCCCGACTTACTGCATTATATTCCATTATATTTTATATTTTGAATTGTTACCTGCCACCAGAATTTTATATTTTCCATAATAAATTAAATTAAAACGTTTTCACCATAAATTTGTGCCAGAAAATGAATCAGAATGCAGGAAATTAAGTTATTGACACTCAAAATGTATGTGAGTCCTACTTGGTTATTTGCACGGAGATTGTTCACAATCATTCAATCAACATGCTCTCTGCAGAAAGACACTCCACACTGTGACACTACATTGCATAATTGTCAGAATCAGTCCTTTTATGCTGCTGAGCCTAGCAATTAGTATTTCAAATCTAATTAAACTGAGTGACCAAACTGTGAGACCAGGCCAATGTGTTGAGTAAAGCTAATAGATAAATTCCTAGTTTTGTTATGAGTGCAATATATGCCTTTTTGAAGTTGATTTGAACAGCTAAGGAGCTGAATACGAATCAGCTTTTCAGCTTGAGTATCTTAACGTGCATGGTGTGCTAAGTAGTTTGAATCTTTGAAGAGAAGATATAAAAGGGTAATTTGATGGTGAAGAAGTGATCTGTTAAATTGTTTTTCAAACCATATATTAATTTAAGATGTCAGCCAAGAACCAATTAGCTTAGTTACCAAAAGTCCTCTTCTTTTGGAGGAGTTGGTAATGTAACAGATGCCAGCAGAGTCTCAAGAGACTGGTCCACTTAATGGATTAATTGATTGATAATGTGTTTATTTGTTCATTAATTTGCGTGTAATTGTGTAATGGGCAGCTCTTGCTGTGAGACCTGTTTTTTTAAATACCGTGACCACGGCGATTTGCAGAGACAGAGCATAAAACAAAACAATTTAACTTCCATAATTTGTCATGACTCACCATGTAAGACGGGTAATCTTCAAGAGTAGCCTCAGACTGAATTTAAATGTGGAATTACATTTTTAACGTCGAGCAATCAGTGGTGTAACCTTGCGGGCTAAAGAAGTTGTGTTCCCATGGGTATGTCAGCGCATACGCTAATGTAAAAGAATAATATCAGGGTGAGGTAATATGGAAATAATACACGAGTGAAATCATGCCGTGTATAGATATAGGAAAAATAAAGATGTTATTGCCCTCTAATACAACATCAGCATTATGAGAATCAAGTGTTAAAGGTCCAATATGTAATATTTGTACTGTAATAAATCCAAAAATGACACCAATGCCTCATCAGATATTAAGGAAACATGTTAAACTGAAATACTATCTTTTCTGACAACAATGCTAATGTCACTATTTTTTCTTTTTGAAATTTACATTCCGTGACGGAATTTATGTTTATGTTTTGGCCTGTGTGTTGTTATCAACGGCCCAGTTTGACAGCCAGGCCGGGTTGCCAGATATACCTGTAAAAACGTAAACCCAGCGCGCTACAGCTGTAACGGTAGTACAGCCATGAAAGCAGCACACAAACGAACAGGATCAACGGAGATAGATTCTACCCGACCTAAAAAAAAGAAACAGCATGTTTCTAACAGTTGCGTGACCAGAGACGTAACAACCCCCTGCTAAATGTTGGAGATGTATTTGAAAGATGGAGACAGCTTAGATCCCAAAAGGACGCAGAATTGGCTTATTTCCTCCTGAACAGGTAAGCATTAGCTTCAGGCTAATTTATCACAGCCACTAGGGACGGGCATTTTATGTCATTTCAACATTTGTGTACTCACATTGAATTATATAGCTAGAGTACCCGAGTTGGTTACTCGCAAAAACAATTGAGACATAGCCAGTAAAGTGATCCCGACTGGTGCTGGCTAACGCCGCCATGCTAACCCTGTTAACCGCTAATGTTACCGGGAGGACCAGGCAAGCGGGCCATGGCTGTTTAAAACGTGTAGTTCAACGGCTGGAGCCGACAACGGTGAGTTATTTTAAGCCACGAGAGGGGGGCTGTAAATCGGGAAGAGAGGACTGTGAGTTTGCAGTGTGTTTAGCGATTGTTGCCGTAATTCTAAGCCAGGGGTCGGCAACCTTAGGCACGCGTGCCACCATGGGCACGCGGGAGCTTAACCAATGGCACACTGGCAATATGTGTGCAAGAGAGTTATTGGTGTGTTGAAATCATGGTTGAAATGCTGAAGCACTCTCTCATCCGCATGCCAAATTACAACGTTCACAGTTGCGCGACCTCATAGGTGCCGATACCGTGGGTGCTCCGGAGCTTAAGCACCCATGGAAAATACTGAGCACCCACGTGTGCCAGACTGCCAGTTCATTTTTACATTAATTTAATATTAAACATTGCAGGTGGTGCTAAGTGGAGCGTCTGTCATAGTGTGATTGGTCATGGCGGTGGCATTGATTTATAATTTCCCACGAAGCTGATTAAACTTCTCATCTCCAATCCTATCTGTATCTGTGAGAAGTGGCGCTGTCCTGAGTTTACGGCTTCTGTATGGCGTGTGTGTTCGTGTCGGCCGCCGTCCATTTCCTAAGGTTCTGAAATGCAAACATTTTTGACAATTTTTGTTTTTTGAAAGGGTGTGCGCGTGTGAGCACCCACGGAGGAAAACATCAATCGGCGCCTGTGCGCGAACTGTTATTTACGGTAGTTTGATTGACTCATATCTCTGACCGGGAACAATACAAAGAGGATTACCAACGGCCGCTGGGGCAGATGAACTAACGCTAGTCTTGTTACTGTAAGGAGGCTACAATTAAACCTCCGTGAGTTAAAAGCCAATACTTATCAATGCACTCACCTGTGTAGACCGGCATAAACATATAGAAAGCGATATTTCAATCTGCTCTGTCTGCTCAGTCAACCGCGCTATTCTACGCAAACACAGCTCTATACTCTGCAAATAGCACATTTTTACAAAACAAGCTAAAACAAAAGCTGTCGGTTTGTAGTCTGTTTCTTAGTTTGCAGGGAATCTTGAAATTTGGACAAATTCTTATAAACTTAAGCTGTCTGAAGAAACCATCCTCTCCGCTGGAGCGGTAAATATGGATGCATTTTAAGACCAAAACAAATACATGTGGCTACTTAATATGCACGTGAATGATGCAATCGTTATGTTCGTGTTCTTCATTCTCGATAATGATGCTGGTTGTGTTATAATTATTTTGCCACAGCATCGTTTCATTATCAGTCCATTCATTATTAAAGCTGGGCTTTTCCACAACTTTTCGCTTCAGGCTCTTTGACAGTGATATTTTTGTCAGCCCATTTTCCACCAATCAGGACTGCATACTAAAAACATGTTTCCATAATCATAATAATAATGTACAATAATAATAATAATTACAAGGTCCTGATTATGAGAAATAAATGTTATCAAATGTTGCTATGGAATTAAATTACAGATTCCCTGGATATTACATTTTGATGTGATGTCATAATAAAACGTAATGTTAACATGGCACACTAATAAACAAGAAATTTTGAAAAGGGCACTTCATATCAAAAAGGTTGCCGACCCCTGTTCTAAGCCAATGAAGTGTGTTCCGTCGGCAAGGTAGTGGTATTTTTAGCGTTTCGTATTGTAATTCTAAGCCGAGGAAGTGTGCCTGCCTGGCGTGTGGAGAGGACAGTGAGGTTGTTGTGTTTTTAGCGGTTCATACTGTAATTTTTAGCCGAAAAAGTGTGTCTGTCAGTTGGTTACAGAGCTCGCGCGAGCACGGCTTTTATGACTGTCAATATAGCCAGCATATAACATTAGCTACTCCCCTGTGCTGTGGAGTAATGTCTGGCTATGTGAGACTAGCATCTAACGTTAGCTACTCTGCTGTTCTTGCTGTCTGTGAAGTAATGTCTGTCTATGTGAGACTAGCATCTAACGTTAGCTACTCTGCTGTGCTGTGAAGTAATGTCTGGCTATGTGAGAAAGCGTCTAGCAACATTGTTGTGAATGCTGCGGTCTCAGCCTGGCAACCTCCGTGAACTCCGAGTCTGGGCAGGAGGGGGGGAAACGACTCTCCAGTATTTTGAATTGGTAGTGCAGTAACTATTTTAACCACTAGCTGCCAGTATTACATACAATGTTACATATTGCACCTTTAATGTGCAGACACAGAAAAGTGTCACATTAAAGGTATTTGGATGCTTTTTTTTTGCAGTTCATCTACTAAAGTTACAGTTTAACTATGACATTTTGTGTTGTGTTACGGTTATGGCACTCTAACTCACTCTAGCTCTCCCGAACCTAGAGCGAGGAACGGCTACAAAGGATCAGGGGTTGTTGGATACTGTGTCTCTGTTACTATTGTCTGTTTTTATTATAATTTATGTGATATCCTAATCATACTACCTTTCTGTCTAATGGACACTGCGACAGAAAATAAAATGTTTAACTCTGAATGTGAGTGAATCATTAAAGGTCGACCCATACGCCAAATGTAAAAGGATAATCTCAGGGTGAGGTAAAATGCAAATAATACACCAGTGAAATCATGCATGTTTCCGTGTGTTGATAAAGGAAAATGAAAGATGAAACCTTTCTAATACAACCTCAGCATTATGAGAATCAAGTGTTAATGTGCCAACACAGGACACATTTATTAATTCATAATGAAGTGTCATATTAAAGGTATTTGTATGCTGTGAAGTTACCTTAACTTTCCTGCCTATGAATATGGTATAAATATGGTCATGGTGAGAATTTTAAGGGATGTAAATGGTTGACCAGATGGATACTGTAGCTTTTTTTCAACTGTCTCTTTTATCGTTATTTAGGTAAAAGTCGCTCTAAATGTGTTTTAATTGTGAAATAAAATAATAAACTATTATGTAATTGTGTTCTACTGGGCTGCTTATAATCTGATAATGTATGCTAAGTGGCACACAGTGTTTCTATCATGGATAATCCCGACCCCCCTCTCCACCCCACACTGGTCCAACAGAGGAGCACCTTCTCTAAGAGGCTCCGACAGCTTCGATGTCGCACAGACCGCTACAGGAAATCATTCCTACCACAGGCAATTCAACTTTTTTGTGAGATAAGACTCCTATACATCACAACTGCACTGAATGCACCTTGCACAACCTTGCACAACAGGTTTATCTACATCCTATCTTAACTAGGGAAACAGTTGTACATTTTTACTCCCCAACTTGTACATTAACTTTATATCTGTTGAATCAGTTGTACATTTTATTAAAATTGTATATATTTTAAATATTGCTCGCGTAGTATTCAATTATTATTTAATGTATATTGTTTCCTATTATTTAATGTATACTCTGTATGTGTGCTGTGTGTCTGATATTTTTGCTGCTGCAACACCGTTATTTCACATTTTTTTGGGATCAATAAAAAAAATCTAATCTAATCTAACTTCATGTTTTAACACATTACTTTTTATTTGTGTCTTGTCTTAGCAGGAAAAGCACAGGTGTAACTGATTAAGTATCTAATTAACGGGCACTCATCTCAGCGTAAGCAAGCCTGCACAATAGGAATTTTCACAGGAGACATTTTGTCACAGTGGGAACAACACAGGTGGAAATAATCAAATGAATGATGGTTGAATTCCATTTAGCTGCTTTGATTTCAGGTCCCTGGGGGGCTTCTCAAGTATCTCATTTGATATTTCCTCGATCCTCTGCCAAACCAGAAGCCGTTGGTCTGCCATCTTGAAGGCCGTCTCAAAGTTCTTATTTCTGCCCTGGGGAGCGAGGAACAAGGAGGGATCTCTGAGGAGCGAAGAAGCGAGGATAGACAAGTGCAGCCTTCACCGGAAGCCTTAACTCTGCCCCTACATCTGGCGAATTTGAACGGGATGGCGGAGGAACAGCACAAGTGTAAGTGCCCGTTATTTTATGTTATGCTTTGAAATAGGTCGTAACGTTAATGCAACAGGGGTTTGTAGTTTGAAGTCTAGTTATGTCATAACATTGCACTTCTTACGTGCTTGTACCACTTCTGTTTTTTCACCAGTTACTTTTCTAACGCGTTCATTATGTAATGTTGCAACGGTAACAAAAATACCAGTATTGTTGTAACTGCAGATTTTAAGTTCAGCCTCTCATTTCAAGAACTAAACTGTCACTGATACAAGAGAAATCATCAATTGTTTTGAATTTTGTGTGAGTTCATGCTAATTTGCTGCCCTGTATGATTATCAATGCAATGTCACCCTATCACCATTGTCCACGTTATACCTACTAAGACCCTGTTTACACGAAGGGAAGACGCAGATATTTTCCTGCGGTTTGGCCTCTCATTTACACGAAAACCCCGTTTTTAATCACAGAATTATTATTTATAAAAACTCCGGCCAAAGTGGAGATTTGGCGTTTGTTACTGATGCAAAAAGTCTCCTTTGGCGTCTAGCCTTTTGGCGTCATATTTAGACGCGCTCGGTCGGGACTCTTGGCGTCACTTTTTGACGCTCTGGGTCGGGACGTACGTTTAACTGGCATGCCGGCACAAGAACAGGACAGTTAGGTTTAGGAAAAGATCATGGGTGGGGTTACAAAATGTACATTTCAGTGACACGCGGGACAAGAACGGGACACGAACCACGGTCTCCTGGGCGAAAGTCCGGGTGATTTTTTTGCGTCAGTATCTGATGCTGAGAGCCAATGACCAAGCGTCAGTATTTTAAGAGTTGGAATGAGAACTGGTTGATATTTGACTGCCATTAGACTGCCATTAACCTCTCTTAACTGTCTGCACTGTACTGTAATTAATAACCGTAAAGTCACACAATTTTCAGAAGTACCCGCAGTAATTTTACTCTGCAACTAAGCCTGCTTTAAATAATTGTTTTTTAGTGTTTTTTGCTGCAGGCATATAACAGTTTCATTTGAACCAGACAAATCTGCGAGCTCATGTTTTATTTGCTCTGGCAGATGTGTCTGGTCCTCTCCGCTTTGGACAGATTTCCAGCAACCTGAGATGTGCTGGACCAATCACAACCGTTTATCTAATATGGGATATGTTTGAGACCATGATTGTGTCACACAGTAGTGACACACATTCAGTCATTACTGGTCAAACGTTTTAGAACACTCCAATTGTTTTAGTTTTTTATTGAAATTTTAGCAGTTCAAGTCCAATGAATAGCTTGAAATGGTACAAAGGTGTTCCAACTTGTCTGGATTACTTACAACCCCCTCTGTTTGTATAAAAGTATTGTTGGAACACACTGTGGTACCGGAGCATTATTTGAACCGTATTGTACTGCAGAAAGTAGTGTGTTGCTATAAAAATTGCAGGAAAAAGGCAACTAACAATGAAAGAGAGACAGACCATCATAACATTTAAGAATGTCGGTCTTTCCTACAGAGAAATTGCAAAGAAAGTCAAGGTTTCAGTGAGTACAGTATTCTTCACCATCAAAAGGCACTTAGAAACTGGGGGAAACTCTGACAGGAAGAGGTCTGGCAGGCCCAAAGCCACAACAGAATCAGAAGACAAGTTTCTGAACCTGACCAGTCAGTATCTGGTGTCACGGCCCCTCCTCTGCATTGCAGGGGAGGTTCCTCCTGCAGGCAGAGGAGGGTCGTTAGTGATTGGAGCCACCTGGGCTCAGGGTATTTAAGCTGCTTCTAACCACTCTTTTCTTTCTCTCTGCTACTCCAGATATGATCCTGTTTTGTTTGTTCCTTTTATAGTTTTACTTAGTTTCCACTCAGTCATTTACACCCATACAGATTCACTCATCCATGCACTTTACATTCCTTTTTCTTTGTTTAAAGTTAATGTTTTGGTTTACAATAAAATATCTTTTCCTTGATTGGCCTATACTTGTTGTTGGTGTCCCCTCATTTTTGATATGTTTGAGACTGATTGTACAGAGGAACACGTGTGTGTGTGTGTGTGTGTGTATATATATATATATATATATATATATATATATATATATATATATATATATATATATATATATATATATATATATATATATAACAAAATTATAAAAACACTTTTTTTTTTGCCCCATTTTTCATGAGCTGAACTCAAAGATCTAAGACTTTTTCTATGTACACAAAAGGCTTATTGTTCACAAATCTGTGTAAATCTGTGTTAGTGAGCACTTCTCCTTTGCCGAGATAATCCATCTACCTCACAGGTGTCAAGATGCTGATTAGACAGCATGATTATTGCACAGGTGTGCCTTAGGCTGGCCACAATAAAAGGCCACTCTAAAATGTGTTTTACTGTATTGGGGGGTGGGGGGGTCCGGGAGGGGTCCTTAAACCAGTCAATATCTGGTGTTAGGGTTAGAGTTTTAATTTTTTGAAAATACTTAGTTATAGTGTTAGTTTTAGTCATTTTTGTAATATGGGTTACTTGTCAGGGCCAAGATTTAAAAAGGTCAGAAAAAAGTATTGTATAATAACTCAACAAAAACATCATACAGTTGTATTGTTTAAAACATAGTTTAATGGTTTCTTCCATTTAGTCCATTTTTAAACAACTCATCAAATATTTGTGGCTGTGTGGCTTTTAGTTGTTAAAATAGCGTAGCGATGTGATATACAATCAGGCGTCCGCGCAGGTTGTTAATTTTGAAAATTGGTTGGATGCTCTAGCCGTTCCACTTCCTGCTCGGCCGGTGCAACGCCCCGCGGCTCTATCAAAAATAATCCTAACGTGTTTTTTAGCATAGCAGAGCGGAGAGCTGCGTCTGCGCTGCGTTCCGGGGGCGCGACCCGGAAGCATCCTAGAGTGGAATTTAGGACTAAGGTCCGTTGAACTTGGTTCATTTCAAAAAGTGGCAGTTGACTAATGGTTTCACACGGAACACGAACTCTGGTCTCTTGAGTGAAAGCCCTGTGTTTGTTTGACCAATCCACCACCCCGAACTGGCTTTGGCGATCTTATTTATCGTCCCCTCGCTACAGAGGTCGCCGTCTAACAAGAACCATAATTTTTGGTCGTTACGAG
Source organism: Perca fluviatilis (assembly GCF_010015445.1). Lineage (NCBI taxonomy): Eukaryota > Metazoa > Chordata > Actinopteri > Perciformes > Percidae > Perca > Perca fluviatilis. The sequence goes on from NC_053119.1 coordinate 37,729,249, forward strand.
CTGCTTGCACAATCGACCTATATGGTCGCTTTCTGGATGAGGACAGCCTGCTCTTTGCCAAACAAACTTTTTGAAATCCGTATCCAATCTTCATGACCTCCGCCATGGTTAATTTATTGAAATACATACTGTACATACCAGTTGCATAGCCATTTGAATGAATATTGGATATTGAATGCTTTCATCCCTTGTTCCCTAGATACAGGCATATCACTTTGGCAGAAAGATGGATGAGCGGTCTCATTTTCATTTTAATGAAAACCGATGGAAAGTATCAGCAGCAGTACAAGCACAAACATTGTTTCTGGAGCTTGATTTGATACCATTATGATTTTGCCATTTTGTAACAACTCAATAGTTTGCTAATGGCTTTGCTAGCGTTGGAAAGAGAAGGGAGAATATTTGAGGTGTGTGTGTGTGTGCGCGTGTGTGCGTTTGTGTGTGTGTGTTCTGCCTTCCTCCTAATTCCGACATGCAAAACATACATCTCCCCTTTGCCTTCAACTCAAGGGCAGCTCAGCATTGTCATGATTTGATATGCTAATGCCGGATGTCATGCATGGACATTATAATGAGTCATTTAGCGCCTGACTTCTCCTATTTCTATTGACACTAATGGTACATCCAGAGGACAGGGATTTTCCCTGTCTCCCTTAACTCATCATATATGGATTCACCATTGACTAACTGGATCTGTCCTGTACTTTAAAAAGACTTAACTACAGCATGATTGCCATTTCATATTTTTCCCAGTAGAAGTTGGGTAAATTTCAGCTAGAGAAAGACTGATAGATGGAGTCATATATCTGACCAAACTGACTGGCTGAATAGCATGCACTATTTCTATATCAGTTATATTTAAATGAATATAGGCTATTGTGACAAGTTAAGAGGTGGAGGAAAATGGAAATGCCTGTAAGGTAGCTCTTTAAGAAATTGAATGCCATAATAACACATTGTTGAGTGTGCGCCTTTTACTTTAACCCCAGGATATGGAATATAATCTTTTTTTTTTGGGTTTTGCAAAGGCCTGGGCTTGGAAATGATTGGTCTGTAGCTTTTTTAGGGGCATTTTTAGGCCTTTATTGACAGGGCAGCTGAAGAAATGAAAGGGGAGAGAGAGGGGGGAACGACATGCAGCAAAGGACTGCAGGTTGGAGTCGAACCCGGGCCCCCTGCGTCGAGGAGTAAACCTTCTATATATGGGCGCCCGCTCTACCAACAGAGCTATCTGGGCACCTGGTCGCTAGCTTTATTTTTTTTTTTAGAGAGACTTATGTGGACTTTGATATGGACAATTTTGTCAGTAAGAAATGTGGTGGTGTAATGTAAGATGATTATGTACCAATGTATATTAGCTGGTGCAGAAATACCATGTGTATGCATAAAAACATGGTTTACTCTACTAGTCGACTACAAAGTCTATGACAAACTTCTCTGTGAAAGTGAAACTACTGTGCTTCCTAAGCTCCATACATTCATGTGTAGATGCAGTAAACTGGTTATTTTTTAAATGGTACTATTATATGGCATTTTCAGGGTTATACTGGCATTTTGTGTTTGTACTAGAACATGTTTACATGCTTTAATGTTAAAAAAAAAACAACTCATATTTTTCTCATATTGCCCATGGCTGCTGCACCTGCATTCACCCTCTGTATGAGACGCTGTAGGAGCGCCTGTCTCTTTAATCCCTCCTCCTGAAAAATCCCAGTCTGCTCTGATTAACCAGCGCGCTTCCTGGAATCTCCGGAGCCTTTGCTCCTTGTTTCACTAGTTGAAGCTGGAGCTATGGCAACGGAGTATATAGCAGGGCTTTGTACCGTGCAAAATCACCAATAAAGGCTTCTAAACCAAATATTACACAACCGGACATGTCCCAGCAGTAAAGTCACTGGAATTTGGGGAGAAATGACCAGCATTGGCCAAGATTACAGCTATGTCATGTTAGCATGTAGCTACTTAATAGTTAGCAGTATGTTAACGTTAGATTGTAGTGGAACAAAGCAGCATTTTCTACCAAAAATCACAGATAAAAGCTTCTGAACCAAACGCTACCAAATCGGACATGTTTCAGCAGTAATGCGACCCGGAATTGGGGAGAATTTAACAACATTGGCAGCCCAGATTACTGCCGTTAGCCATGTAGCTACTATACTATAGTGGACACTAACAGAATATAGCAGCAATTTCTACAGTTGCAAATAAAGGCTTTTAAACCAAATATTAAAATGTAATATTGTAATCGGCAAGTAAAGTAATGTGACAAATAATGTTTACCTCATTATTTGGCCATGTTAAACAAGAAAATCCAACATTATTACATTGTAGATAAATGTCCCCTTTAGGGCAATGTGTAGTTGATTATCAGGATTTTTCTACCACAATATTACTGGGGACACTAATCCATAGTGAACATAGGTGTGATGCTGGATATGTAATAGGATTATATTTAACTGTTCTACACGAGGAAGAAAGAATGCATTGCAAGGTTAAAGTAATTAGACATAACACCCATGGCTCTATTCTGAAACTGGCCACAAGCACTAAAAAAGGACTTGGGCCTGATGTGAATGTCTTTACTAGTGCTAGTGCCTGCAGCAGTCTTTTTGGTTAATGCAATTAATTAATTAATTACTAGTAACCTATTTATGTAAAATTCACTAAATGCAAATCCATGGTTATAAACACACTCATTCAGCAACTACAAATGCATGTCATTTGGAAAATGTAAAAAAAAAAAAATCAAAGATGCCCTTTTATTTCCTCCTCTTTTTATGTGCCATTGTTTTTGTTTAACCTGTATGCTGTGAATTGACCTGCATTATGTCAAAGGAACAATTTACATCACACTTCCTGTCTTTCAGCTACTCTCTGCCAACGTCTGTGACCTGCAGCTGCACTGAGCAGGTGTAGTAGTTATAGTCATAACTTAATACAGCTCTAGTTGCATATGAAAATACCATTATGGTGGCATACTTAGCTTTAAAAAGGCAATGAACTTACAGAATTATTAATAATGGAAAATACTGTAAGTATAAGGGGACCTAAAAGGAAGACTGGCAGGGAACGTATGCCTTTAACATGCAAACATCATTGCTTAGTGTAATATTGCTGATGTTTGCAGAACTGTCGCCAGCACCCCCATGGGCAAGTGTGATGTGAAAGTGGGACAGACACAGAGATAGTATTGTAGATAACCAGGGATTTCTTGATGGTTAGCATACAAATGTTTTAAAGCATAATGTGTCGTCTGGGTTTTGTAAGAAATATTAAGAATAGAATGATTATATAGGGTATTTCACACTGTTCCTTATGGTCTCCTAATGGGGTATGTAACATTGGTTGGGCTGAAAATGGCCTGGTTGATATTTTATTGGCCCTTATGCATCCCTGTGTTTTGGCCCTAGAGCTTTTCTTCCAAATATGGTATGGTCATGAATATTTAGATGAGCTGCGCGCTGATTGGTTGAGCGACTTGCCATGCACGCGACATTTTAGAGACGCCGCTGATTGGTTGAGCCAAATCCCCAATACACATACATTAGAGAAGCGACAGAATCTCATATTCCAGACACTGCAATGTTTCATTACCAAATTCACTTCTGAGACTTTTTAGCGAATCAACTATATAAAGCTGAAATATGGGCCGTTTTACAAAACTTGATAGCTAATTGCAAATTTGGTAAGACGGTGTCGGACTTTAGGAGCTCCACACAGTCTGACGAGAAAGCGGCGGCCTGCCGGCTCCATACCCAGGGCAAAGTCACCCTTTGTGGATACTGCACTAGAGGGCTCCGCGGCCAGCTGCCGGCATAACTATAATATATTTACGGTTTGAATTTCGTCACGCCACTTTGATTTTAAGGCATTTTTATGAACGTGAGGCGTCTTTGTAGAGACGAGCAGCTGCTTGCAATATGTCCCATTCATTACAATGGGGAAATACCGCACTAGCTAGCTACACTGTCGCCATAACTAAATTATATTTACAGTTTGAATTTCGTCCGCGCCACTTATACAACATCATTCCCCAATGTCTTATAAAGCTAACCGTTGTGTCCGATTTGATTTTAAGGCCATTTTATGACGCGCCTTTTGTAGGACGAGCAGCTGCTTGCTATATGTCCCATTCATTACAATGGGGAAATACCGCAGCTTGCTCACTTTCGCATAACTAAAGTATATTTACAGTTTGAATTTCGCCACGGCGTGAATATTACAGGTTCCTCAAGGTCTTACAAAGCTTAGCTAACACTTGTCTGATTTCGGATATCAATTGAATGTATTTTTGTGAATGTCAGAGTTAGGAGGAGGCTAGCTAGCTCTCATTGATGGACTCCATCTCACCGCGGCTCTATCAATGAGACTCGCGGACAAGAGGCTTTATTTCCCAGATTGTTTGTTTAAATAACTCAACACACATACCCATTATAAGATTAACTGGAACCTCGCGGCCTGCGGTAAAAGATTGCGGCGCGTAACAAGCTCGCTGACACTGCGGTCAGGGTGGCGATGTAGCAACCCAGGCAGCACCAACACCGGCACTAAACTCCGGCACACAGTCGGAGAAAATTTGCAATTAGCCATCCTTTTCGTAAAAGCGGCCCATATTTGAGCTTTATATGGTTGATTTCTCGCATAAAAAAGTTTCAGAAGTGAATTTTGTAATGGAATAGCAGAGATCTGCGTGACCTAGCTAGATTCAGAAGACTACCTGATCTCAGGTCAGTTGTGTAGCCTATGTAAATATTGGGGCGTGACTGTTCTCTTAAGGTTCCGAATTTTGAGACGCTTGCGTAAGCAACTCAGCTTTGTTGGGATTCGCCCGTTTTCAGCGGCAGTTTCAAAATATGAGATTTTCATAGTAAAGGGGTGTCAGTGGGACTTTGAGCTTCTATGCATGTCCTATTTGCCCACCGAACTGTCGTTATTCAACTATGACAGGGTAAAATCGGTTTTGCATTCTATCACCCCTTTAATCTAATGTCAATGCAATCTACATCTGATAGAAGGGGATTCTCAATCAGATGCAAAGCCATCGAGGCACTCTGGGCATGAAGAGAGGAGATAAAGACAGAAGGAGATAGGCAGAGCCTGTGTAGGGGACGGCTGTGTGACGTAAAGCAGGTGAAACATGGAGAGGGAGAGGAATTAAAGGTCTGGGTGGAAAGAAAGACGAGGCCTAAACTTAAAGGTCCCATGGAATGAAAATTTCACTTTATGAGGTTTTTTAACATTAATATGCGTTCCTCCAGCCTGCCTATGGTCCCCCAGTGGCTAGAAATGGTGATAGGTGTAAACTGAGCCCTGGGTATCCTGCTCTGCCTTTGACAAAATGAAAGATGGCTTTCAAACAAGCAAAGTGGCAGTTGGTCAAGGCCACACCCCCACCCTCCACCTTGCCCCCCCCTCTCTCCTCCTCAATAGTTACAGATACAGAAATGGCACATCCTAAGGAAAGCTCATTGTGGGACTGGCTCTAGTGGCTGTAATTCTGCACCAAGGCTGATTTTTTGGGAAAGAGACTTCAGATACAGTATTGGCAGTCCACTAAGGTCTATATAAAAGCATCCAAAGAGTGCCATGTTATGGGACCTTTTAAGGCGAGGTAAGATTCAAAACATCTGCACACTGCGTAGATGACCCACCTTTTCCTTTTCCTGGTCACAGCTGAGCTTATTGTGTCATGGCTTTCTGACATGGCTGTTAGATTACTGGCCATAGAGAGGTGTGTGTGTATGTGTGTGTGTGTGTGTGTGTGTCCTGACTGCTCTCTTCTTTTTCCCTCTCCTCTCTGCTGCAGACTTGTTTATTCCTATGCTTTGCCTTAGATTGGTTAAGCTTACCGTGGCAGAGTAGCAACAAGGTTGTTCGTGACGTCTCTATGGTTGAATGGAGGACAGCGAGAGGCCTGATAAATCCATTAATGTTCCTTTTGGTCTTCCAGTTCAAGGCTGCGTGTCTGTGCGTCTGTTCGTTGTATGTTTTGTCTTTCTAGAAAATTGAGAGAAAAAAAAAATGCATGGCCAAAAATTGCGTGTGTGTGAGAAATACGGTTTAACTTCATTAACATTCTCATCTTAAAGCCCTAACAAATCTTAATCCACTATTTTAAACCAGATCTTTTCATGACACATCAAAGTGAAAACACCTAATTTCCAAATTCCATGTAGCATGTACAGTATATAAGTAGAATATTGATATTGAAACAGGACTGTGGTCTGGCGCCAGTGGGGAAGACAGAAATGTGTTATTTCTGTCATCTCAGTGAGATTGAAAATGAAGTTAATTTTGCTTTGAATTGGCCATATTGTCATGATTTAAGATTGCAATTATTTAACAAAGTTGAAGTAAAAGAGGTGAGGCAGCATACAGATCAGTTAGTTTGGTTGTTTGAACATAAAACATTTTTATTTGCAGACTTTTATAACAAGCATGGACTTTGTATCAATGATTATCTGTCTGGAAGTGACATTCCCTGTTCTTTACTTATTTATTTACTTTTCTGTGGCTGTAGTTTGGTTTTATGTATGAAATGTCTAATTCTAGTTGGACAATCTATGGGTTACACTATTGTGTTGTGGGTGCTGTAATACGTTTTCTCTATTCTTTATTTTGTGCAAAGTAGAGTATGTTGTGTGTGGACATTGGACCGGACGCTGTGGATAAAATAACTTTTGTATTGGTGTCATGTAATTCCGTGTCGGACGGGCCATAACATGACACATAAATATAATATTCATTCATTCATTCAGTAGAAGAAATATTCCATGCACAATAATACCCTCTGCGCCACAATCTGCATAACAGCAACTTGCTGACAACACAAATCATTAACATGGTCAGTTAATGAAAGCTAAAGTGTTGTATAGGGCTTATATGGTAGAGATGTTGTGGTGTACAGGAAACCTTGTAGTGCAGTCATTTTCATTGCATCGGTGTTTGGCAACAGAATCATGAATAATTGACACTTCTCCGACGTCAGTGGACTATGCAGCAACCTGAAGGTCCTGTGTCGTTCAGGGTAAAGTCAGAGAGAACGACATGGCAGTAGAGCTGTAACTATTCCAAATGTTACTATTAATCCTCTAAGAAATAATTGCGATTAACAATATAATTGTCTCTTTCAGTTTTTTTCAAACAAATTTGAAGTTCTGAATGAATCCCAGGATACATCTTTTGGTCATATCACTGTTATGTGACCCACATAATGTAGAAACACAGGTACACAGCCAATGAATTAAACCGTGCCTCGTTATTATCATCAAACGTATTTTTTTTTTAAATGAACAAAAAAAAAATCACCATCAACAGTCATACCCTTTAGGACCTTAGCTAATGTTAGCAATGAATTGCAGTTAAACAAGAAAAAGGCGATTATGAAAAAAATTGCAATAAGACCATTATGGAGGACTATGGTTAACTGCTCCTCAGATCTCTGCAGGGTAAATACAGACAGCTAGCTAGACTATCTGTCCAATCAGAGGTTTCTGTTGCACGACTAAAACTACTTTTGAACGTACACGTTCCACCAAAACAAGTTCCTTCCCGAGGCTATTTTCCAGTGGCACCGGGGCTCCGTGCAGCGCTTAGTGACGATTTTGATTTTAAAGAAATGCCATTAAACCAGAGCACGTTTCTCTCCCATCCTGGAATGCTATGTGGACTAGCCAGACCCTCGTCCGCAGCGCTGTGGACGAGGCTTTGGCAAAGCGAGACTACAGGCCTAACATGGCAGACTTCCTGATGGAGGAGCTGGATTGCTGTCAGCTACTTTGTGTCATGCTGCTGTGTAACTGTGGAGATGGGCTGGCATTCATATTTGACTGACTATTTAGTGACTACCCAAGCACGATCACATATCTGCAAGCTGCTTTTGCGTAAGAGAAAAACCAACGGTGGTGCCATTGCTGATTTTTCTGGGAAGTAGATCTTCTGGCCTTTTGACCGGATGCATGGACACGGACACACGAAAGCAGGTCTCATATACGCACCTCAGCTGGGGTCCCCATTATTGTTGTTCTATTGTTGTATCAAAGAAATCAAATTGCAAACCATGCTCTGTTTAGTCACCATTTAGCATTGATGCCTCACTGCAATGCTACCCTGGTCCCTCTGTTCCAAACCAAACAGGCCATCTGTGTAAACACTAATCACTAATCTTCCATAATAAGAGCCCAATTCCCTCACCTCAGCATCTGCCACAGTGGACAATGTGTCTCCCTGTCTTTAGTAACGGGTCACATACACAAGCGCCATCCAAAGGAGAAGCTGTGGCTCTCCCTGCAAAGACCCATTTAAGATGTTTTAATTGTTGTCGCTACTGAAGAGTAGAAGTAAACAAAAAAAGGTCACGGAATGAATGAATGAAAGCATTGGAAGTAGGGCTGGGCGATATGGAGAAAATCAAATATCAAGATATTTTTGACCAAATACCTCTATTGGACACCCTCCTTGCAGATATCCGAAATGCTACATCCTTGGACATATTTAAAAAACTCCTGAAACACCACCTCTTTACCACAGCGTCAGTGTCCTTGGGTTTCTTGGAAGGGGCTATAAATAAAAGATATTATTATTATTATTATTATTATTATTATTATTATTATTATTGCGGCAGAATTTCCGAGTTGACCATTGGTCAGGGGCGATTCTAGGATCAGACCTTTAGGGGGGCTCAACCCCTAATGAGAATGTGACACGGATATGTATTTATTATTATAACAGAAGATAAATGCAAAATATTGAACATATGAAAAAAAATAAGAAAGTCCCTTAATGGACTACCAGAATCAAATGAAATGATAATGAGGTGTAAACAGTAAATAAATAAAAAATAAAACTTTCCTTGACTGGCTTACAGGTGCATAGCATTGACGACAGCGACACAGGATATTAAACCTGTTTCTTGAAGCACTAAAATTGATTCAAAAAGAAAATAATTAATTTGTTTTCTATTATAATTTTTAGGGGGGCTGAGATGAAATTTAGGGGAGGTTGAGGGCCCCTAAAAAGGGTCTAAAATCGCCACTGCCATTGCTGCTTTCACAAAATATTTACACAATGATGTTTTTGATAATTAATCATCAGTAATGTGGTTGTAATGACTAAGTGGATAAAGGAAACTAATAGAACAGTCTGGTAAATGACATCACTTTACTGTAATGCAGCCTTTAAAACCAGGAAAAGACAACACTTGTGTCATATTACGACATCCAAAATCTAAGATGGACAGAGACAGAGCGGCCCTCCAACAACGTGTTGGGCAGAGAGCGAGATTTACTCGGAAATGTGTCTGTGTTCAAGAACTCACGTTAAATAAGAAATGGTGCCATTTGATGTACATGCCCTCGGAAACGCAAACCCATCTCGGTCATGGTTCACATGGTTTTTTTATGTAAAATAGCCAGTAGCAAAATGATATGCTTATTCTACATAAACTGCAAAAAACTATAAATAAAGTACAAAAAATATTTAATTAAATGCAGGGGTGCAAACTCGTTAGGGCTATAAAAAAAGGCTGACAAAGACGCCAAAGGAATAATTTTAGTTTAATATCAGCTTTAAAATGTGGATTTACAGTCGATTCAATCATGAGGATATAGGGGAAAACTCACCCTAGAACGAATGTAATTACTGCTAAAAATGTAAAGGGGTTCAGGGCACTTATTCAAATAATTCATTAGATTGACACAGTTCTCACAAAATGATCTATTTTGGATTCAAAAGTGCGATTTTCACTGAAAGGTCGCAACTTTGACTTTAACCATAACCCAGAAATGAATAATTTCTTATTTTCTTTGGTATTTTTGTCATATACAGATATGCCATGATGATTGCTGGGTAATTTGGATGTTGGTGTCGTCCAATGTCCGGTCTCTATTTGATTATTTGATCGTGTGACAAGACGATACGATATACACTAGTTTAGATGCAAAATCTGTTAAGACTGACTTAGCGTGTGTGTGTGTGTGTGTGTGTGTGTGTTTGTGTTTGTGTGTTAAATCTAAATTATTGACATTTGCCACTAAGGTCTCAGATTTATGATTTTTTTGTTGTTGTTCTATGCTGCAATATCCATGCAATCTGTGCAATGTTTCAATGGCATACTGTGCCACACACGTGTATATGCATATTTGTATATGTAGCCTATATTTCCTATATTGCCTATATTTCTTTAGAGCAACCAAGGTCTTCAAAGTTGCCCCTTGAGCTCTGACCTCCGGGGGTGTTAGCTGTCCTTTCTGTGTGGATTTAGTTCGCTCCATTTGTTTGTTCATGAAGCCCTTGGAGACGTGTCCGTGATCAGGGCTCTGCGTACTGTAAATGAACCAGCGAAAAATCAACGGCTCCTTAAGATCGTTCATAAAAGCCATGTAGAAAAACAGGCAGAGAGGCCAAAAAGTCAAGAAGAAAAAGCAACAGATGTGTGAATAAGCAGCAGTGTTGAGTACAACACATGAATACGCTCTGCGGAATCCATCTATCTGCCGGCCTTCTCCATCTCTCTATACTCGTATTGATTTAATCAAGCTCCCACCAACACTTGACTTCCATATGTGTCTGTGTGTGGGGGTTGCTGGTGGAGCTCCTCCAGACACTCTGCATGTGTGGAGTGAGCCAACAGGGATTTCATTAAGTGTAAAAGGCTGACTTTATAGTGATCAATGGCGCTGCTCATCGGTCACCTGGAGTGGCCTAACCGACCGTAGCGTTGAGACAGATGAAGGGACTGGAATGGAGAAGGAAGGGAGTGGCTGAGAGATGGAGTGGAAATAGAGAGGAAGGGGGTGTTGGTGCTGATGAAAGTAATGGTAAAGAGACAGAAAGAGACGGATAAGGAATAGTGGATCACATTGACCTCACAAGCCTTTCTCTACACAGGGGAACAACACATAAATAATGCATTCACCGTTATTACAAAATGGCAACAATTGTAATTTCACTTTTGTTGAGGTAAAATGATCACACATACCTGCTGGATGGATTGCATGGATTGTAAGACACAAGCCGCAGGATAATTTCATGCAGTATATTTAAATTTACAGCTACTTAGGGCTGCTGAAAAATTTTCTCAACAAGGTTTCTTTTACAGCCAGGTGTCTTTTAGCAGTTGCTGTTAATTATGAAGATCAAGTTCACACTATTTTCTCAACGATACTTTTGCATTTATCTAATTTCATGCATGGTGTGAAGGCCATTATGTGCGCAGTCCAATGTTTGAAGTGTTTCATTTAAAGGACCCTGCTGGTTGGTTGTATAATGGGTTTGAATCCATTGCTTTAGTTACAAATTATGTTACTTAAGATTTCCATTTTCCAATGTATATGATTAGCTGTTTGAGTGGCTCCACATCTTCAAGGAAGCAAAAGTGCCTTTACAAGCACATTAGCACCCCTGTTATATGTTCGTGTAATGTGTGTCATCTGGGGAGAAGAGCTGTCTTCAGGATAACCTCAAAGAACCATGTTGTCATTTTCATACCCGGTACATACACGTACTGCAAGTGTTATGGCTGGGACAGCACATTATTAGACGCCAGTCATGGAAAATAATCAAGTATATTTACTATTTCTATTTTCCTATGTTTATGTGTCTAAGTGACTGATGGGAACAACATTTTTTGGCATTGGTCCAGTATTAAGCGAGATCGCTGCAGTCGGCAGCGGAGAAACAAGCTACAATGTAAGTTAATAGGGCAATTTTCCAGATTGTATTTACCTTCACAAAAGTGCTTGTTTTGCCACTGACAGGCTCAGATTAATATTCAGGACCTTTCTGTTAAAGAGTAAGATTGTTTTTTTTTTTAAACATAAAAACATCCGGGAAATTGCGTTCGCTAAACCCACCAGACTCCATGTAAATAAACAGTAATTTTAGCATCGTAAAATACACTACAATTCAAAGTCGACAGAAACAAAATAAAACTGTGAAAAGCCGTTTTGGGTCGTCTTTCTACTTTTCAACCATCACAACTCTAGTTTTGGTTGAAAATAAACACATAGTTTCTGAAGGGATCCTGTCCATAATTTTGTCGGACACTTAAAATGTTAATCTGAGTCTGTCAGTGGCAAAACGAGCACTTTTGTGAAGGTAAATACAAGCTGGACAATTGCCCTATTAACTGTAGCTTGTTTCGCTGCTGTCGACTGCAGCGATCTCGCTTATTACTGGACCAGTGCCAAAGATTGTTCCCATTAGACACCTAGACACAAAAACATAAAAAAATAGGCTCCAGGTTAAAAAAAAAACTTAGTTACCCTTTAAAGGAACACGCCGACTTATTGGGAATTTAGCTTATTCACCGTAACCCCCAGAGTAAGACAAGTCGATACATACCCTTCTCATCTCCGTGCATGCTGTAACGCTGTCTGACGGCTCCAGCGGCATCAGCCCATCACAGAACAGGCAGGTGAATGGTTCCAGTAACCCTACTGCTCCAAATAAGTGACAAAATAACGCCAACATGTTCCTATTTACATGTTGTGATTTGTAGAGTCACAGCGTGTACAAAAAACAACGTAACATGAGACACAGCCATCTTCTAACCGTAAACAAACCGGGAACTATATTCTCAGACAGGCTTGCTGCGAGCATATCACTCCGCCCAAGTACTATATTCTAATATATTGTACTTACTGCTTACTTTGCAGATAAAGATTATAAAAACCTCATCCAGGTTTCTGATCACTGTGTGCAGGTGCACCACCAACTCAAGTTTGGTATTGTACTGTAGAAAAACACTTACGCACATCTGTTTCATGAGACAGGTCGCGTAGGAGAGGGATGAGTAGGTCAAAAGTTGCAAACAAACTCCCACACGCTGTCTAAGTACCGAAATGTTGCCATTAAATGTATAACTTTTGCAAGTTATACGGTGTGCTGGAGTTTGTTTGCAAAAGTCAGTACAACAAAGAGTCGGATGAGTGTATGAAGGGTAGTTTCATCTTCCATTACTTGGGATCAAATATAAAGGCCAGGTCCAGCAGAGGCAGGTATACTGATGGTGCATGTAAGTCCAGACATCTAGAAAACAAACCACTCATCCTCAAGTGTTGAGATAACGGAAACATGGATGCATGTTAGAATCACGTGTACAGTTATATGACTAACCAGGCTTCTCGTGTACACATCATAACCCCATTTTGATCCAAAACTCGAACATTGGTCTGCACGTGAACATACTTTATGATTTTCAGTCATTTCGCTATGAACATCGACAGCTAGCAGAGCCTTGGAAATTGCATGTGACAGGTAATCCATCACAGCGAACATTTCATCGCCTTTCTTTTTGTCCAACATGTGCTATCGTTTCCCAGAAATGCAAATCAACTCGGCTTTCTGACGGCATGCGGTATCTAAAGTGTGACCCCTGAGTAATTGAATAGCGTGAAAGGTGGCAGTGTCTGTATGAAAGTTTCCACGTGGAATGCCTCTCTTTTATGTGCACGCTGACTAGATAAAGAGGACTCTCAGTGGGGAAGATTTCAGATTATGTGAAAACAGCAGAGGGTAAGCAGGTGGGCATCCAAAGAAAATGGAGAAAATTGTCAGTCCCCCATCCTGCCGCTGCCATCGTCCCTATCCAGCCTCCTAAAGACACAGCAAGGCCAATTAACCTCCCTCATTACCACTGCTATAGGCCTTCCGTTCCAAAGGATAGAGGGAAATGGGAAACAGGATGGGGGAGTGGCTGAGGGGTGTGGGTAGTGGGGTGTTGATGGGTGGCAGCGCAGTAGAGGGAAGGAATAAATCAGCGCAATGAAAATAAGAAAACGCAATTTGTCACACCATTGTCGGCTTCCGCTCTCCCCTCTCTGCTGCTGCAAGACGAGCATGGATTCGCGAGGCGAGGCTTGCGTGTCAGCCCAGCTGCTGCATCTATTTAAATGAGACTCACGGCTTCATGAAGTGAGACAACGTATCCTTTCAATATGCAGCTCTGGATGAAGGGAGGTAGACACAGAGTCGAGACGGAGAGAGTGCACTGCGAGCTGATCTGAAGGAGAGAAACAGAGTAAACCGATTTTTGAAGATAACTCTGCGGATGCACAGGCGAGACAAAGTGTGGAGGAGGTCCACCGCCTGAATGGCTCGCTGGGATGCACGCAGTGACTGTAAAAGACAAAACCAGGTTGACAGGAAAAGCCACTGATTCATTACTCAGTTGTGTGTGGAAGTCTCTCTCACTGTGTGTGTTGTGTATTTTCATCAGATAAAAGAATCTTTTGAAGAGACAAGCTGGAATTCATTAAAATTGCTCGTCTCGCACCTGTAAGCTTTTAATGACATATTAATTAGTGGCATGACTTCATAAATGATCCTTAAAGGACAATTCCGGCGCAAAATGAACCTAGGGGCTAATAACAGATGTGTACCCACTGGATCGTTCTCTGGGACATGTTTTCATGCTAATCGAATGTGTTTGTAGCTTGAAAGAAGCTACAAGACCGCTGATTAGCTTACAACGCTAGTATTCGGGGCACAGGGAAGGTAAAAACAGATCGCTATTTAGTACCACTGAAAAGGCTCAAAATATCACCAAACTTCAACGGTAGCATAATGAGGGTCCCTACATGTTAACCGAAGCATTGAGAACTTTGTAAGTGTTCAGACAGCATGCTAACCCTAACCACCAAAATAACATGGTGAACATACTGAACATTATATCTGCTAAACATCAGCATGTTCCACGTTTTAGCTCAAAGCACCACTGCTCTAGCCTGACGTGGTCCTACTCAGATTCTAGTCAGAATACGAGTCTGATACCGCTCCATTGGGCTGGGATTATGGGGTGTGTTCCAACCGAACCAGGAAAGTTGCCTCCGCACTCAATTGGATAGACCTACAACCAATCAGAGCCACGGAGTTTGTGAAGTATGTCGTAGGAAGGACGGCAAAAACATATTTCCGATCGACAAATGCCTTGATCGTGGTTCCCTGTTCCTGTTTTAAAATGAATGCGCTGTCAATATCTTCTACAACGGACGCAATGGCAGAATCGACACATCTCAATTCTTCAGCGGCAGCCATCTTTGTTGTCAACAAATTCAACCCAAGCGCTCTTTGATGTCGTGGTTGATTACGTTACTGTTGATCACCTGTCCATCATCGTATAAAGCCCGCCCTGACAATTTGATTGGTCCAAACAGCTCTGGTTGGAGCATAATTGCTCCACAACGGATCAAGTCCAGACCCAACTTCCCGACCTCCAATGTTGTGGGCGGGGCTAAGTTCGGCTGGCATCCAGGCTACCACTGCTCAGTACAGCCTCACAGAGCCACTAACATGGCTGGAGACCCTTTAATGTGGATCAGGTAGTTTCTTGTAACAACTGCTGCGTGGAGTATGCATCTACACGACGTAGCTAGTGCTTTGGTAACATTGTGGGATATCATTCATCTTTTGGTATGATGGCAATGATTTCAATAAACAGAAGTTTGACAACATGTCTGCACAAAGGAAAACTGATCGATAAATTACTAACGCCACTGTTTCGTAAATTGATATATTATGCTGTACATCTTTGTCTCTTCGAGACGTTTTTCTACTCAAGAGGAGGAACTGCTTTTTGCTTTGTCATTTAAACTTTGCTGCAGGGTGAAATAGAGCAAGTACAAACAATGTGTGTCAGAACACCTGTTCTGCTAAGTCTCTCAACATCTGGTATGTTTCCCAATTATCAAAAGTTTGGGATATTTGACTCAGTACTCAGTCTCTGATGCACAGTAGGAGGTGCTTTACATTAGCAGCAAAAGGGACAGAAAGGTGTTTCCAGAAAATGTCCAGGTGGTCTAGAGATCAAGGGCAAAAGATGAAGACCGGGAAGGACAAATGGTGGGTGACTTGTGAGTGATCATTACCTTGGGGCCAGGGACTGTTTACCCGATCAATGAACTCGGCAACATAGCCAACTGACTGTGTGTTTTACGCAAATGTGCATACCTATGCTCTTTCTGGAATGTGTTCAACTTTTTACGGAAAACTGTCTCAGTGATCCAAGGAAGTGGCAGAATTGTGTGTGTGTGTGTGTGTGTGTGTGTGTGTGTGTGTGTGTGTGTGTGTGTGTGTGTGTGTGTGTGTGTGTGAGAGAAACAGGTGGAGAGTTTTCCCACTCTCATTCTAACGGTCTGGCAGCTGTACCAGGCCTGAAGTGGCTGTCACCCTAGGGTGATGGCACCTCTGCCTGTTTACCTCTTTTCCATTCAATAACCCAATCTGATACAAGACGTCAGGTCAACTAATACTGACTAATTGCAATGGATGAAGGGCCATCACCAAGCCAAATTAGTTTTAATTACAGCCTATAACCAGATATAGCAGATCTGTCAATCTCCCAACTTGCTCCGCAACTGGGACAGAGTGGGTGGGTGGGTTGAGCTGAAAGCAATAACAGAGGAAGGAGACAAAGGAAGGTATGGAGGAAGAGAGAGAGGTTTCAGTCATTTAGAAAAGCAAGGGAAAGAGGGTGTTTGGCCAGCCAACGAATCAGGGAAGCCTGTTTCCTAACTATGTGCTCAGTGTCTAATAATTCACTCTGAGTGAAACTCTGCTGCCCTCTAAAGGTAACATCTTACAAAATATGAGCATATTCACAAGGCAGCAAGCACCCCTGTGAGAGTGTGTGGCTATCCACATGTGGAACGTGTGTGTATGTGTGTGTCCTGATTGCCCGTGAAACCGTGAAGCCCTTTGAAGACGGATCAAGGGATTGGATAGGCTGTGGGTGCAGGATCGGGTTACCAGGGGGTGGAGAAGGAGGAGAATGGTGATGATGTGAGGTGAGAAGCATGGAGGGAGGGCCAGCGACAGAAACCAGGAAGAATGGATTAACACACTTGGATGAACTCTACCCTCACACACATACACACACACATACAGGAAAGTCAATGGCCTGCAGGTAAAGCCAGCCGGCCTGGGACGTTTTTTTTTTCTCTCGCTCTCAGTTTTAACTGAAAATCACACTTTCCCAACATCGTGAATAGACCACACAATGACATTTAGAACATGTGTGCAAAAGTCCTCGTCATAAAAAATTACTAGGGGAAAAAAAGCGGGAAGCATTGATTTCCCTCAAATATCAGGAGTAAGTGTTACAATAAAATGCCAAACCCTATAAAATTCCTGAGGAACCCATCCTTCAACCTGAGCTGATGCTCAGGTTGAGATTTGAGATTTAAACACGATGGGAAAACTCTTCCTGAACCTTTAACGTCAGCTTCTTGGAACCATTTGGTCATTTGTTGTCCCAGCCAGCATACAGTGAACTCTGACCTCTGCAGAGTACTGACAATTAGCCTGTTTGCTTTTTAATACACTACACAATCAACTGAACCTCAGCCAAGCTTAACGACCCAGAAAGCTTTGTTTTATATTATATATTTCAGAACGTTAAATACTTAGGACTAAATAGGAAATAATCAAAGTTAAATCTCAGGGGAAAAAAACCCATTGGTATTATTTATTAAGCATTTAACACTCTATAATGGCGTGTTTTGATCAGATTTCTATTGAAAAATAAACACTGTCATCAGATTTTGTCAAATTCTGCCAAAGTTGGAGCACTTTTGGTTATTTTACATTAGAGATTTCTGTCTATGCAGTTTTATCCATGCTTTACTCAACACATTCTCGCTCCCATCTCGTAAAATACGGACGCTTTGTCAGGTGCCTTTGGCGTTGTTATTGACGCTAAAAGTCTCCTTTAGCGCCATATCTAAACACGCTTTATCTAAATGCGCTGGGTCGGGACTATTGGCGTCACTTTTGACGCAGTTAGGTTAAGGAAAAGGTGGTAGGTGGGCTTATAAAAGGTACGTTTCTGTGACACGCGGGACAAGAACGGGACAGTTGGGTTTAGGAAAAAAAGAAGGGGACAGTTGGGTTTGGGAAACGTGACACGCGGGACACGATCCCCAGTGAAAGTCCTGTGTTGTTTGACCCATCTACCCCCCCAAACAACCTCCTTATGCAGATTTTCGGGCTTTCATAATACTCGCTACCGTTGTCGCTCTTAATGCTACGTCATCTTCCAAGCGCCGTGTAGCTGCTGCTCTCCCCGGTGCGTTCTACAAACACGCTGAAGGGCGCTTTTTGCGCCATATCTGACGCTGACAGCCACTGTCCAAACGTCCGTATTTTACAAGTTCGGAGTGAGAACTGGTTGCTTTACTTACTGGTTCAAAGTGGGCGGGGCTCTGGTTGGAATCGGTGATGTCACTTTTGATAAAATAATCATAATTCAGCAGCAACGCTTGAATCAAAATCTGATGACAGTGTTTATTTTTCAATAGAAATCTGATCAAAACACACCCACACAGTCAGATGAGCATTTTTGAGTGTTAAATGCTTAATAAATAATACCAACGGGTTTTTTCCCCCTGAGATTTAACTTTGATTATTTCCTATTTAGTCATAAGTATTTAACATTATGAAATATATAATATAAAACAAAGCTTTCAGGGTCATTAAGCTTGGCTGAGGTTCAGTTGATTGTGTAGTGTATTAAAAAGCAAACATAGGCTAATTGTCAGTACTCGGCAGAGGTCAGAGTTCACTGTATGCTGGCTGGGACAACAAATGACCAAATGGTTCCAAGAAGCTGACGTTAAAGGTTCAGTAAGAGTTTTCCCATCGTGTTTAAATCTCAAAAATGAATAACATTCTGCTTTCATTCATGAACATTTTTCCTGCCGTTTCTGCTTGTGATGACGTCACTAGAGGATGAATCCGACAGCATGTACGCTCCGTGTGTTTTTCTCGGTGGCACAGGGATCACAACAAATACTGGAATAGGTTTGTGTTCTGTGCCAATATTTACTCTCTATTATGGCGTTTTTCCATTACATGGTACCTGCTCGCCTCAACTCGCCTCGACTCGCCTCGACTCGCCTCGACTCGCCTCGACTCGCCTCGACTCGCCTCGACTTGCCTCGACTCGCCTCGACTCGCCTCGACTCGCTGTGTGTCGAAGGTGTGTTGTTGTTGTCGCCACAGCCAGAAGACAAATTTAGTTTCAAATGAAGCTGGAGGCAGCAAAAAAAACCACACCATTTAAAAATGGTGGGTTTGTTCAGGACACCCCCCTCTGTCGCTTTCACGTCACCTTGTGGTATCGCCTCAGCTCACTTGGAACCTCGACTGAGGTGGTACTAAAAAAAGTACCTGTTGGCAGGTACCAGGTCCTTTATTTCGTAATGGAAAACCAAAAGAGGTGAGTAGAGTCGAGATGAGTCGAGCAGGTACCACGTAATGGAAAAAACGCCCAATATTATCAGTGTCAGCATTTACAATGGCCGATAATATTTAAAAAATAAAATATAAACGGACGAAACCCCCTTCAACCATGTTCTGAGTGTTGGCGTTGCGTAGTCTGTCCACCAGAGGGTGCTCTACCACCTCCCTGTTGGCAACACTCATGTTTAACCCTTTGTTTCATATCTTAAGTTTGTATTTTTATCCATTTAATTTAGCAGAAATATATTTTGATGTTCCTCTGTTCTGTTGTGACAATAAAACAAAAGTTTATTTTTAAACTGCATTATCATATTATTTTAGTGAGGACTCATAAATAACCACAAATAACTAATGTTAGGGTAATCTGTTTTGTTACGCGTTTCTGGATCGCCAAATATTTGTATCGATATTGGCCTAAAAAATCCTTTATCGGTCGGGTTCTACTCTCTATACTGTTTAATATAATCTAGTGCTCCAATGAAATGACATGCAATTGAAGCATTTCATTTAAGAAAAAGACACTATAAGTGTTTGGAGCTCTTTGATAATAACAGTCAAATGTGACATTATGATTCTTTCGCACCATTTCCAATCAAAACTCATGACAGTATTTCAATGAACTGTTCAAGTGGTTTTGGAATGCAACGATTTGCTGTCATTCATTATTTATTATATACTGTATATATTTTTTGACAACAATGTAATATAAAATACCACATACCGAGTTTTTCAGTGATACAATCCTTACTTCAATCATTGTGCCCTTTAAACTCAAACAGGTTTTATATCTCAGACTTTATCAGAATGAATTAGAACATGAAAATGCTGCGGCCACCACTCTACCATCACTCTGACTTTTTCTGGCCACTGTCATCTGTGAAAAATTGATTAGCTTCATTTGTAAGGCAATTTCCTCCCAATGAGGGACAAGAAATGTAATACACCATCGCCATGCACACATGTGCTCCCCATCTTTAAAAAAACTAAAAGGATTGTCTGAATTACTGAATTATTTTTAGATGATGCATGAATTTCCACAGCAGACAGTTTCTAATCAATTGTAATCAGGTCTTCTGCTGCTTTTTGGAAAGTATTGGCTCTGAGACGTGTCAGACAACGGAGCATGTACAATATTGAACTTGGCTGTGAATCCATTATCAACGTGTGCTGGGCTGGAAATGTGACAAAACTGCAATTTGGTTCGATACAAATGAAGACTGGTCTAAGTAGGCCTACACACTGCGCCAATTTGGAAATTGTCAGTGATCGGAATTCTTGCAGCGACTTACTTTGTCTAAAAAAAGCTCCAACATACTGGCCTGACAAGCCAGACCCACATCAAGATGTTGGGTTTGGGAACTCACCATTGGCAGGGCTCAATCCAAGGGGCGGGATCAACGGTTGTCTTTCAAATTCCCTCTGCACGCAATAGGATAGCGCTACAACCAGGCAGAGCAACAAAGAAGGTAGCGGAGCTAGTTGATAGATTAAACTTTTGCCGTATCTGGTCGGCAAAACTCCGAACACATCTTCCTTTTTTAAGAATGACTTCAGTGCCATTCTTTGTTCTTTTCTCAAAGAAAAGCTGAACTCCAAGTCTTCCAGAAGACAGCTGTTCCCAGCAGCAGCAGCCATAAGCCCCGCCCACCGACTCTATACACGATGTGATTGGCCTGACCAACCTGAGTTTGGTTTTTCCAGCTTGCAAGCCGACGGAGAGTGCCTATACCCCCCTGGCTGCAAATTAAATTTGCTGCCTCTAGGTTGCGTCTAGATTTCTAGGCTAGTAACGTACTGTAGCTATCCAAATTTACTGTATTGGATCACAGATGTTTCATAGTATCCAACGTCGCCTTTGTTACAATTACATATTCAGATTCCATTTTCTTTTTAAGATTATTTTTTGGGTGTTTTTGGCCTTTATTTTTGACAGGACAGCTGAAGACGTGAAAGGGGGGAGAGGGGGGGGGGATTACATACAGCAAAGGGCCACAGGTCGTAGTTGAACAGGGGCCCGCTGCGTCAAGGAGTAAACCTCTATATATGGGCACCCGCTCTACCAACTGAGCTACCGGGCATCCAGATTCCATTTATTTGACCAGCCATTTTCAAATTAGCTCTATTTAACACATGGAAACTGGACTCGTCCTATTAAGTCTCCACTGAGGAGGTTTTTATCATTCCATTTAGCTGGAACCGATGTGTCCATAAATCAGATTTCAGAGCTGGAACTGCTCGCTGTGTGAGCAATTTGTCTTCTTAATCCTATGGGAAATACCTGCCTGACTACCATCAAAAAGTAATTACTTTTCACTGTACGACATAATATACTTTTAAAAAGTTCATTATTAAAAGCTGCCTGACTTTTAACCTAAACTGCTCTGTGGTCACTACCGTCGGTCGTTCTCGAGCAGCGGGGACTTTATAACAAGCTGCCAGCAGCATCTGCGGAATATGTCACTGTTGTTTCCATGGCAACCCATACCATAAGTGTGCATCGTCCACCGTTGCGAGAGTGTCACTCTTTTCGATGTCCCCCTCGCACACATAGAGGTATGGGTGTCTTATTGCCTCCGATATCTCCGGAAAACGCTGGCACTGTCCGTCACGGGGCATCCTTTAAACACCTGTCCTCTTTTTATGCTTCTTTATTCTCCCCCCCCCCCTTCCTTCACAACTGACTACCATCAATCTAGCCATTCATTTTGACTTTATTTCCCACTCCATTAGTTTCTAGGACACAGAGCAGCACATGGAGAGAAGGGGGGCTGGGGGGCCAGTGAGTGTGAAAAAAAAAAAAAAGGAAAAGAAAAGAAAGTTTGGCTCCTTGGAGAGATAAAATGTAATTTCACAGTCAACTTGCTGTGATATATTATTTCACAACAATGAAGTGTGGGCTGATATGAGCCCTGCTTGGCACCTGTACAGAGCAGTTGTGATGTGTACGTGTGTGTGCGTGCGTGCGTGCGTGCGTGCGTGCGTGCGTGCGTGCGTACGTACGTAGATCAGAACGAGCACAGTCGAGTAGCCGTGAGAAAAAAAAAAACAGTTAGCCTATTTAAAATGAAATAATATTTCCAGTCAGTGATTTCATGGCTTTTGTGTATTGAGCTTCAGTGGGGAAAAAAGCAATGTAACAGCAGGTGTATATAAACCCTAACCCAAGAAAAAAATAACAAATAAAAAAAATAAAAGACACAATCAGACACTCTCCCATTCATCAACATGTTTGCAGTGAGACAGTTCAGCCAAATGAAAGAATCTAAAACATCATTTATTCCAGTAGCTGCACTCTCTCATTGCTCGCGCTTCGCCGTTACACACACACCGTTATCCAGGAACATGGCGAGGCATTGATAGGTGCCCCGTGCTTCATTAGCCGCAGTCTCTCAGCCTGGCAGGCACTGACAATATCAAACCGCTTCAACCAGAAGCCCAATGAGGCAAGAAGCCTAACCTATGCACACTACACACAAAAGATGGGATGAGACACCAAAATGTTCTAATTTCAATTCAGCTTCAATTTAGTGGTGCTTCTAAAGAAACATGGCCAAACATTAGAATCAAATTAAAGAAAGTAAGTGTCTTAGTTAATGCATTAATGATATCAAGCGCCATCTAACAGAGCTGCGGTGTATCCTCACAGTTTGCTGTTCTTCTGAAATTGGGACACCAGGCCCAGCACCTGCTCAGATGCAACGATGACCTTATTCTGCAGGTACAGAGCGCTGTTTTTAGACGTCTCTGTCAGGAAGTAACGATAGTTCACCATGACGCCGCAGGAGTTGGCCACGCCCCTAGGGCTGGTGTCAGCGTGCCAGTTGAGCCGCCACATGGTGGCGCCGTTCTGCAGGTGGAAGTTGCCCACCGGATTGAGAGCGTAGCCTCGCCTCTTCTCGCCGTAGAGGTACCAGGCACAGAGACGCATCAGGACGGGCTCCAGGACGCGGGTTAGGCGCTCGGAGCGCAGCCACTCGCCGGTGGCGATCAACTTGCGGAGGGCCTCAATGGCCGGGGTGCCCGGGGCTGAGTCGGTGGCCTGTTCCACCTCCTTCCACTCCTGCTCAGAGAGGAGGTCAGAGCCCCGGCCCTCCTTCCTGTACTGGCCGAGCAGCCCTTGGAGCCAGGAGGAAAAGCCCGGGATGGGAGACAGGCTGGAGAACTGGGCCATGTGAGGGAACTCGCTCTGGAAGACATGAGGAGAGAGGGAGGGAGGTAGAGTTGACCCTTAAAATGCATACTTTTTTTATAATACACAGTACACCATTTTACACCCTGTGTAGTCTCCAATGCCAGACCTTCCTCCACAGTGCCGCGGAGGAGGGTCTGGCTAGTCCACACAGCATTCCAGGATGGGAGAAAAACGTGCTCTGGTTTATTGGCATTTCTTTAAACCAATCACAATCGTCTTGGACGGGCTCTAAACGCCGACACAATGAGCATGCCTCTGCAAAATAGCCTCGGGAAGGAACTTGTTTTGGTGGAACATGTGTACGTTAAAAAGTTGTTTTAGTCTTGCAACGGAAAACTCCGATTGGACAGATAGTCTAGCTAGCTGTCTGGATTTACCCTGCAGAGATCTGAGGAGCAGTTAAACATAGTCCTCACAAATCCACCGGAGGTTAGAACGCCAACACAGACAGAGGAAGGTGAGGAACATCCGGCGGATCTTCCGGCGGCACCGGAGTGACTGACTCGACTTTTGTATTTCTTCACGACAGTCCTGCAATCCAGCAATGTAAATCCGTTGAGCCAGACGCCTGCTACTATATATTGACAGTGACATAAGTTGAACATAGTTTGCTCATGTCACAGATGGTGCAGCATTAGTGTGTATGGCACAGTGCACTTTCTTGGACGTTGGAGTATTTATTTATTTATTTTTATAACAAGCCTGAAAATGAACATTTGTCTGAAGCAGCTGAAGGTGAGGGTTACATTTTAATCCAAAGTGATCAGTCAGATAATTCTGTACCAGTCACTCAGCAGTTACAGTAGCTTATGTGTAACAAAGTACAATTTGCATATAAACATATGTTTTAAAATCAACGTTAAAAAAAATATACAAATTCTGAAAAGGAACTTTTCTATCTACGAATGTTTCAAAAAATAAATAATGGCAAAACATATGTTTGGAGGGTTTACTATTATATAAAGACAGGTTTAGAAGCAATGTTTTATTATTGTGTTAAAAATGGAACAGGTCTCTAAAGACCTAAGGTATGCAGGAATGTTGGAATGGAAAACATTCAATGCATTTAAGTGAAAAAAAGTTTTAATAATCCCCTATTTTGAAACACAAAAAGTTGCAGAATTGTTTATGTGCGTGAAGAGACACTTCAATGCAGAATTGCCTCAACCAGCTTTGAGAGAAAAAAAGAAAAAGAAAAGAAAGCTAGGAAAGGGATGGGGGATGATAAAACAAGGTAATGGTGTAAAGAAATCAGATGAGAGGCAGCAGAGATTTGATCTGCAGCAGAATGCTCCGACTCGGCATCAAAACACACAACGACATTTTCTCGTCTGCGCTCAGGCTGCTGCTCAGTCCTTTAGTTCCTCAGACAGGGACGGCATTCCAAATCAACTCCATTGCTTCACCATCCTGCCCCACTGATGGAGATGGACGATCCCCTCCCTCCCTCTTATTCTATCCTCCTCCTCAGTCCCTTGCTCTCACCTCTCACCTTTAATACCTGTCCTTTTCTTTCACTCGCCTATTCCCCATGTCTCGAACACACACACACACACACACACACACACACACACACACACACACACACACACACACACACACACACACACACACACACACACACACACACACACACACACACACACACACACACACACACACACACACACACACACACACAGTGCGTTTCACTATCTTTGTGGGGACCCGTCATTGACATAATGCATTCCCTAGCCCCTTCCCCTAACCATTACCATCACAACTAAAGGCCTAACCTCAACCCTTACCCCCACCCTCATCCTAAAACCAAGTCTTAACCCGCAAACAGCCCTTTAAAGTTGTGGGGTCCAACATTTTGGCCCCACAAAGCTGTCGGGACCCCACAAGTATACTGGACTCCCGGCTTTTGGACCCCACGAATATAGTTAAACAAGAACACACACACACACACACACACACACACACACACACACACACACACACACACACACACACACACACACACACACACACACACACACACACACACACACACACACACACACACACACACACACACACACACACACACACCTCATGAGTTCTCTTCCACTTTTGCCAAAATCCTCCCCCTATTCGTTCTCTGGCGTCTGGGTTGATAAGTGACGAAGAGATGTGGCAGGCAGAACGAAAGTGGCTGCAGATAAAAGTGTCAGACAACCCCCGGAAGGACACGCTACTCTGCAAAACTGTTTTCCTTTTCTTCATCCTCGACTTCGCGGTCTCTTCGCTTTAAAATCCAGCCTTCTCACTTTCCACATCCCGCCGGCTCTGCCCTTCTGTTTCTTCTCACTCCACTGTATCATAATCGCGCCTTCTTCACTCCAACCTCTACTTTGAACTACTGGGTGCTCCCATGTTGATGGCTGACAAAGAAAAGAGGGTGGTGGAAATAAGGATACAGGCGGTAGAAGAGGTGAAAAGGGAACAGGGAGGTAAGGATACAGAAACAAAGGTTGGAGCAGTGCCAGACCTGTGCTCCAGGGGCCAATCTACAAAGACAAGCAAGACCTCCTCCCTTCACCTTAAATCACTGTGACTGTGACCTTTTCTTCTCCACTTTATCATTTATACATCATCATAGCGGCCCCTCTGTGGCTGCGCCGCTCCTCTCTTCACCTTTACGTGAGGTAAAGCCCTGTCACAAAGCCAGGGCCTCTGCAGAACACAAGTCTGTGTTGTGGTTTTAGGAAGCCTGCACGTGGAACTGCCGTGATTGGTTGAAGTCGCGGGAAACTCCGGCTATTGGTCAAATTTGCGGTAAAGTTGTGGCGATTGGTCAAAATTGCCGAGTCGCTCTGAATTCACGGTGATCGGTTGAATTCGTGTGAATTGTTGCGATCGCGACACCGCGAAATCCTGGAGGGAGTGGGACTGCAAAATAACTATTCATAATAGACAAACATACAGACGTAGCAAAACACATTAATTTAGTCCTTTTAAACCATGGACTGTAATAATCAAAATAAGCTTTATTTTCATTTAAAAAGCTGAGAGCATTTTGTTCGCAGAAACTGCCTTTCTGTCCAACTCTAATTCTTTTCCCCCCGATCGTCACTGTCTATTAGTTACTGCTCTGCCTTTTTAGTGTAGTGCAGAGAAGCTAAAAAATAGTACTCTCTTTTTAGATTAGTTATTTTTGCATTAGAAAGACAACAAAGATGATCGAGAAGATGCTGACCTGCAGACCTATTGATGAAGACAACATTCCCCATCTGAAATGCTTTTACAACACTGTGCAATATAACCTACTTTCCAACCACTGACACAAGCAGCCCTAATTCCGAAGCAGAAAACACAACACAATATCTGCGGAGCTCACTGAACCGTATGTTGCCATTAATGAAAATGCCAATAAGTGAAAAGCTTAAATCAAAACAGTCCCGTTGCATGAATAACTGAAGTGGAAGCAGCTCAAAGCTCTAAAACCTGTTGGGCAGAGTGGCTTTTGATGTTCCATTCAATGTTCCAATCGTTTAACAAGTGCTAGCTGGAGTGGCTCGACATGAAGGGCTCTTCTGCGCTTATTGAGAGGGATGCATGAGATTTCATTACTGCCTGTCCTGTTACTACAGCTCTGTTTATGTGTGTATGCATTCATGTGTGTATAGGCAAGTGCTAGAACAAGTGGGAGATTTATGATTCAGCACTGAGACTAAAGTAAAAAACTTTTGAAAAGCAATCAAAGAAAAATCTTGCCTGCCACGGCTACATTTCCTCGCTGGAATAACGCTGTGCCAGCTGGGCCACAACTGAAGGCTACCGTAAAGCCCTTTAATTGAATTCAGTGTGTGAGTCATACAGAGTGAAACATCCTAGGGAGGGGCTCTGCAGGCTGTATCTGTGTATGTGTGTTGTGCACAGTCAATGATAAGGTGTTATTATGTACGTAGCTATAATGGGACAGGCTGGTTTGAAAGCTTCACTGATAAGACTGGGTGTTTCATAGTTATTATATTTAGATAACATGTGTTTACCTAACGTTGCCTCTTGTGACCTTATGCTTTACCCAAGCCAAGTCTTTATATGAACTCAAATAGAATGGATTCAAGTAATCCTTCTATTACAGTATTATATAGTAAGATATAAAATGGATTTGGCTTTAATTTCACAGTGTTTTAAATTAGATTTTTATATATATACAGTACAGGACAAACGTTTGGACACACCTTCTCATTCAATGCGTTTCCTTTATTTTCATGACTATTTACATTGTAGATTCTCACTGAAGGCATCAAAACTATGAATGAACACATATGGAATTATGTACTCAACAAAAAAGTGTGAAATAACTGAAAACATGTCTTATATTTTAGATTCTTCAAAGTAGCCACCCTTTGCTTTTTTATTAATAAGGGAAAAACTTCCACTAATTAACCCTGACAAAGCACACCTGTGAAGGTAAAACCATTTCAGGTGACTACCTCATGAAGCTCATTGAGAGAACACCAAGGGTTTGCAGAGTTATCAAAAAAAGCAAAGAGTGGCTACTTTGAAGAATCTAAAATATAAGACATGTTTTCAGTTATTTCACACTTTTTTGTTAAGTACATAATTCCATATGTGTTCATTCATAGTTTTGATGCCTTCAGTGAGAATCTACAATGTAAATAGTCATGAAAATAAAGAAACACATTGAATGAGAAGGTGTGTCCAAACTTTTGGCCTGTACTGTATATATATGTATATGTGTATACACACACACACATTATAATGGCAATGGAAAAATGCAGTTCATGCAGAGGCCAGTGTTTTGAAACGATGCACAGTAAGGATTCATTTTGAAAACTAAACTACATCCTGCATCCCAGCCACGCTAACCTGTAGTTCTCGGACCACCCTCTTGATGAGGTAGTTGCCCAGCTCCACCCCTTGAAGGCCAGCCTGGGTGGAGGAGATGGAGTAGAAGACGGCTGCATTTATCTTATTCACATCCTCCTCAGAGTCAAGAGTGGCGAACTCACGGACAATACTCTATGGGAAGAAAAACACACATTTTTGTCGAGTCACACAGACACATTGTGCATCACTCATCCAGATACAGTACAAGCCCATTCCCAGTGTTCTTGGCTAAATAGATGCAGCCAAGGCAGGAGTCTCTTATATCTATGTCAGAGCTGCTGGAGCAAAACTGTGGATTTCACACCATGGGATATTCTCAAATTGCTGTGTTGTCAAAACTACCTTTTCCTCACTGTACACACCAAGGGAAGGAAGTCAGCACTGTAGAGGCTGCTCCCAGAGGGACATGCAGTTTAAAAGGTCTCTGTACAGGGTTCATACGCATTTTAACCAATACTTTTCCATGACTTTTCTGCAAATTTCCATGACTATGTGTTCCTGAAAATGTCAGTCGACGTTATACAATAAGAATACAAATCTGACTATAAACTATAAAATGAATGACAATTTATGTGGTTCATAGTGTGATTCATAATATCGCTCCCCGAATAGAATTTTGAGGTTAAGACGACATGAAAATACATTTATTAATGACATATTATTATGTTGTGTTAAAAAAAATCCCATGACTTTTTCAAAACTTTCTGGGTCTTTTTATGTTTCCAAAACCTTTCCAGGCCTGGAATTAGCATTTTTCAAATTCCATAACTTTTCCAGGTTTTTTCAAAACGTATGACCCAGTTGTTTTGGGGTTTTTTTCACACAGGAATAATCCCATTTGTCAGCTGAGAGGAGGAACAAAAAGTTGTAAATTCCAGATGTTTAACTGTCCTCCAACGTGGTAAAGTGAGACAAACCATTACAACAGCATGCGGCTCTTGCTTCTAACCTGAATGTTATCAGAAATGTCTTCTGTGAGGGCCACGTGCAGTACAACCAGGGGCTCTCCTGGCATGGCGGCATGGGTGAAGGCATAACAACGGCGGTATGGCCCCACTCTGCGCTTCAGGTCAGTCCAGTTCCTTACAGGGTGCACTGCCTCATACCTGGCAAAGGGCTGATAGTTAGTGTTTCAGTTTTCAATTAACCGTTTGTGTGTCACGGCTGTCATGCTTTCCATTGTGTGTGACACGTGCGGTTTACAGTGATAACAGGGCAGATTTACCACTCAAAATTGTTAGCAATTATTGAAACACCCAGTCTTTGATTTCAGACAGAGATCGACAAAAGCTGGGTTTTCCTTTAAAGCAACAACTGTTGCTGGCAGATTTTAATAGCTGTAGCTAGCTAGGTGATTCAGCTAACTTCTGCTCTGGGAGTTGGTTTAAACGCCGCCTTTGACTTTTTAATGTTTCCAGCTGATGTGTTTTAAAAAAAGAACCCTATAAAATGTGTTTCAAATATGCACTTGATGGCTACATGATGGCTAAAAGATTGTGGCTAAAGTCCAATGCTAACAGCCAGCGCCCTCACTAGTTGAAGATTCATGTCTTGTATTGTAGCATAGCGCTAGTATGATGAGAGTCAAATGTTTAATTCTTTTAAACCTTGTTTGGATGCTTTGCGTACATGGTTGGACAAGCTATATGGAACAGTATGGTTCACTTTTAAGTTTACAAGAGAAGATGTAGTAGCTAATCATATGCTCCTTGGCCTAGGAAATAGCCTAACAATGTTGTTAGGTTAACGTTACTGCTGTGTAAGCTAGCTGGACATGCTAACTTTGCAGTTTGAGGTTAAACAGTTAAACACACTGTTTAACCCATTCCTTACACTTCTGCTCTTTTGGTTTTGGAACAGCCAAATTAATTAACGCTTTCATGCATGTGGAGAAGTGCCTAGTTATGGTTGCTAAGCTATGATTGGATAAAAACTGTTCAGTGGAGGGGTTTAGCAAACGGTCGATTTGCATTATTGTACTGTATATTTTGTATATAAGAAAAGAGTGATGAAATAAAAGATAGAGAGAAAGATAAAAGAGAACCACAGTATAAGGGAGGCCCTTACTGGCTGATTCTCTGCAGGATCTCGCAGGGGGACTGCCAGGTGATTCTCTCCAGTCGGAGCAGGCCTACAGAGAACCACTCAGACAGCAAGCTCTTCAGCGTGCCGTTTAGGTCCTGGGAGAGAAAAAAAAGGTGAGAGTTTAGAATTAACGTGCACATCCAGCTGATAATTGAAAAATTCACCACATTCTTTTCTTTGTTGAGGACAGCTCAGCAGAAAAATGAGAGCAGGATTGTGCATGAATGCAGAACACTATGTATTATATAAATAAAACACTGGTACTGTATGTAGGTACATCCTATGAACAGAACACGATGGTTAAGAAGTAGTCCGAGCACTGTCCTTATACTGTTGCTATAGAGTTTTTTTTTTTTTTTCGTTTTTTCTTTCTTTATCTTATAAAGAAGAAACACCATGAAAGTATTCTCGAGAAACTGCAGCTTTTATTCGACTATTAAAAGAAGTGGTTAAACACTCTTTTATTAAGAGAACTCACAAACTCTAACTTATTGATTGACAGCGAAGTTGCTTGAGTTTTATCTGTCAGCTATAAAAAAATTCCATATTACACATATTACATCTTACACACGGGGGTGGATGGTCCCCTGGGTGTCTGTATGTGGTTTGAATGTTTTCACATTATGAGTAGTGATTTGTTTGAGCTTGCAATGGGTATACAGGAGGCACTTCAATAAACAACTTGCCATTTCAAAGTAGGCCTGTCCCCCTGCAAAGGTCAGACTTCATTTAAAGCAAATCTCTAGCAAACACACAAAACAAAGCGCACAC
Source organism: Perca fluviatilis (assembly GCF_010015445.1). Taxonomy (NCBI): domain Eukaryota; kingdom Metazoa; phylum Chordata; class Actinopteri; order Perciformes; family Percidae; genus Perca; species Perca fluviatilis. The sequence continues at coordinate 37,760,417 of NC_053119.1, forward strand.
GGTGCACACACTCAGGCACATAAATACAACTTGTATTGGCTGTTCCATAGGGTGACTTGACTTCAGGCTTACTTTAATTCCAGCTTGTCAGTCATAATAAAAGCTAATATAAACAAGCTCAACTACAGTATAGTCATGGTGTGAAAGCTACTGACTGAAATTCTCTGTGAGCAACTATCATAACCAGAGCTAAAAAGAAAAGTTGGAAATTCTTCCCCAAATACAGTATATGCATCAGGCCCTGCATTATTCAGCTCTTGGTTGAGAGGTGTCACGCTGGAAAATTCTGTTGAGTGAGGAGCAAATCAAAAGTAACCCTCAGGAAAAATAATGTTTAAAAAAACTTCCATCACTATTTATGTGATGGTGTGTATATATATATATATATATATATTTATTTTTTTTTTATTTTTTTTTTTGTGTGTATTTGTACTCCTAACCTCACAAGGTGCCTGAGGTGAAATAATCTATGATGGGTGATAATCCCAGCCAGGCATTTCTGTGGGAAACGCGGCACGTTAACAACCCACGAGAGTGCAGCCGCTGCCTTAGGTAGCCAATTCTCACTGACACAAAAGGAAGGCCAAACTGAAATGTGCATTGTATCGACCTAGCAGAAGATGAAGTCTTTTGAAATGGAAGGATCTAGCATTTCGAAAGCCTGAGGTTAGGAGAGACACGGAGGAAAGGGGAGGAAGGCAAAAGAAGAAAAGCCTGCACTCCATTAGAAAGAAAATAAAGCAATACACGTTGACACCGGAGCTGCGTCAATGCAGTGAGACTCCGATGCTGTGAGCCGATACAGCCTCTGTTATCTTGAGCCGCAGTTACAGTGTGATTACATAGAGCGATGGAGACTGCAGTGCCAGGAAGGAACCGCCTGTCTATCCAAGGCCAAACGACCACAGGCTACCAAAGTGGTTTTTTTACAGGTCAAACTCAGAGCGTGCCAATACTTTTACTCCAGTAGGCTGCATGCCACTAGTCAGCCTGGCAGTCGGTCTGTGGGGTGAAAAATAGCCTCACTGATACTCTGCGAGATCCCTAGGAGCAAACTAAAACGATGTCTCGGACTTGTCTTTACATCTTTCATCCACTCAGTTTGTAGACAGGTGAGCAAGAATGAAAAGCCTGGAGGTAGAAGGAGTGATGAGGAACATCAAAAATCAATTACCCGACCAAGAGAGACTAATCTAGCATACAATTCAAGGAGACACCCTTGCAAGAACCACAGCATTTGCAGCCTTGTTAAAGACAAAC